>NC_031769.1:103374487-103539202 GCF_001522545.3 Parus major
AAGGGAAAATGCCTGGGGACTCTGAAAGTTCAAAATTTTTTAATAACTAAAATCATTACTTAATATTTCTTGATAGAAAGAAAAGAGTCCAGATGTAGATATCAAAAGATCATTTTTAAGGAGAAAACAAATCTACTGCGCTGAATTACATTAGCAGCAAATGTGTTTCACAACTGAGTTTGGGCGGGGTTTTTCTTTCTTTGTTGTTTTTTTAGGTTTCAGCTTTTTTTTTTTTTTTAAGTGAGGTACTTTGCAAGTCTAATGTAGAAGATGGCACTGTACAGTATGGGCAGCACCATCACGTTTTTCAGTGCCAAGCTGCAAGGTTAGAATTACAGAAATGTTTCAGTACTAGTTAAAAGGAGTGTATTACCACTGATACACAACCCTTTAAATCCATGACACCGAGTATGTTGGCACTAAATTTACACTACAATTGCATTCCTTTTCCAGACAGGATTCTCCG
Organism: Parus major; assembly: GCF_001522545.3. NCBI lineage: Eukaryota > Metazoa > Chordata > Aves > Passeriformes > Paridae > Parus > Parus major. The sequence goes on from NC_031769.1 coordinate 103,374,954, forward strand.
TATTTCTGATCTTGAGAGAAGAGACATGTAGGAAAATTTTTAAAAAATTATGTTGCTAAAGATAGTTCTTTCAATCTGGAACCACTGGAGAGATCTCACATAGTTTGGTTTCTTATTTTAAAAATGCTCAAGTTAATTACTAGTCTGCTATAGATAATTTTCTCACGAGCATGAGCCTGCTGCCAAGAAGTGTAATGACAGCTCTGCAACAACAAAATTTAGGACTGAATGTGTGCACTGAATTATGATTAGAGCTGCTACTACTGGCTTTCATGAGACTTAAAATGCATCTACACTTTATAAATATATATTGCTGAGCCTAAGCTATGTAACAGGATGCAGACAGCAAGGTAGATGCATACTTCAAGAAAAAGAACTGAGATTCCTGCAGACGAGAGAAGCAACACTTAACACGTGGCTTTTCTTTCCTTGTCACAACTATTCCCTAGTGTTTACAAACCAGAGACTTATTTTTGTTTGGTATTTGAGTGTTCACAATTCAGAAACCAAAGCTTGTCTCTTTCTTTCTTTTCAGCACCTGATCTCCAACTTCAAACACAGTTAGAGAAATGTTAAGTACTTTGGGATGGTTCTGTCTTTCCAAAACGTCACCTGATCAAGAACTCTTACAGAGTAACAGAGAAAGAAACCCATGGCATCTTCTCTACTAGTCTCTTGCAGTCTCACTACTTTGGGACTCACTCAGGTAGGGGTGTAGAGATTTATTCCACCCATATTAATATATTATTTGAAGCATGGGTAAGACACTGATCATTTCCTGTTCTTTTCAGCTCAAAATTGGGAGCATTCTGATTTTTCTGTTTTGTTTTTAGCCCATGCACTGAATTATTCCTCGCTGAAACATTTTACAAATACAAAATTTTCCAAACTCTTAGGATCTAGGTAAGTGTTTATTTTACAATTGGCAGAAATTATTAAAACATTAAAACTTTGCGCTAATCACTATCCAAATTCAGGAGCTATAAATTTAAATCAGTTAGTGACTTGGAGCCTGTGTGATTAGTCCAAAAAGTATTCAGTCTTAAATGATGATATGTGGATGAGAGCAGAAAAATCTTTTGCCCAGGTAAAGTGTTACTCATTCACTGAAATTTTGTGTGGTTGTCACCAAATAATGTCAGGTATAACTGCAAAAACAAAGGCAGGCTCATGTACTGGCTACATCATAGAAAGAGAAGATGCATCACCTTGACTTATCATATAAAAATTCCAATATGGAAAAAAGGTCTATTTTCAATATTTTTATGAAAATGAGTGATAGGTTTCTGAACTTACTTGCAAAATAAGCATACATCCAGAAAGATGCATTAAAAGAAATTCAAAGGTTTCTCTAATATAGAATACTTTCAGGTACCTAGCTGGGAGAGGCAATCTTCACAATGCAACCATCCCAGAAGCAGCAATAACTTTAATTAAATAAAGGGTGTTTAAAACTAATTAATTGACAAACCCAGAGAAACTTGAAAGTACGTGCTGACGGCTGCCAAACTCCAAATACAGGGATGCAGACTACATAAAATATGAGCAAATTATGATTTACCAGTGCAAGGCTTACTGAAAGTTGGAACGCAAAATGCAACTGTTCCCAGGAGTCAGGATGTATGTAAGCTCTAAGGATATAAAGTTCATCTACTACTGCTGACAAAATGTTTTTTAAGATTTAATTGCAATTAATAATTGTTGTCAGAGTGGCAAACATGAACTATTTAATTAGCTTGTCTCTTTCCAATTACTTAGTTAAATGCACTGTGGTTTACTCTGTAATTAAAAAGACACTAGCAAGTATTCAACAAAAGTAAACCAATAAAATTCAATTTGTAATGAGGTTTACTCTTTCTCAGTGCAAAGCTTATAGCTAGCATCACATCATCAACTCTTTTCTACATTTTTTTATGTTTTATCACAGTTTACTTCCATTTCTTCCCCTGAGCTGGCTGGTACAACACCTTCACTTGGCAGATGAAAGATGTTATCTGCATTTTATTGTGTTCCTGAGCCCACCAAGTCTATCCCTGCCAATGCTGGATTTGCTGCCTGCACTTAGTTCTTGGCTTTCCCCACCTTTCTGGGAATCATCACAGTGCAATGCCCTTTCCCTGAACCTTTTTCACCTCCAGATCCTTAGGCTTAGTCTACAGGCTAGTCTGACCCAGTACAGGCCTTTCTCCAGAAGTCAGTATGCTCCTTTATGCAATAATAAAGGCTTCTTTAAAAACAACACTTTTTTGGAAAGAAGTAAATATTAGAGGAAAAGTAGATAAAGGGCTTATGCACATCCTGCTGTTTTTGAAGATAACCTAAGTAGACCTTCTTCTGATACTTGAGGCAGTTTCTCTGTACCTGTTTGATATATCACAAGTGAAGTATATTTCTGTAGAAAAATCATTTTTATGTCTTACCAGAGGTTTTGTTTGCTGTTTTTCTCTAGTTTTGCCTTTACTCTCCCCTGTGTCTTGGCTTTGACTCTTTTTGGACAAAAAACAATCTCACAGACTGCAAAAATCATTACCACTATAAAGCTCTGTCATTTCTATAAAATAATTCCTACCTGTTTGCTGGTTCATTTTAAACCTTCATTTGTTTTCAGTTTTGCTAGACAACTATTTCTTGAACTCAGTCACTGTATTTATATATGAACTTCCTTACAGTCAGGCTTGTTTCCTCAAGTTGCTCTGCTGCACCTCCAGATCCAACACAGATATTTTAGTCAGTACAGTTTCTTTCTATATATGTTTATATATTTATAATATATATAATAATAATATATTATTTATATATTATTTGGCCCAGAGGTCAAAACTTTTGCATCAAATCACAAAAAGTAATTTATGAAACCCTTTCAGAACTCTAGAGGGCCAGATACCCAATCAGCTGCCAAAAGACAGATAGATCATTTTCCAAAACAAAATTACTATCTACAGTAGTAAGACTATAATATGTGCTATAGCCACATTGAAATTAAAACATCATGTATATCTTAAAGAAGTTGTAGTAGGAAAACTAAGGTCAACAGTCCATACTAGAAAAAAAATGTAGTAAGAAAGGTAAGGTACATTCTAGATTAACGACTCTTCTTGTTTCAGCAGTCAAAGCCCCTAAAAATTCCAATTTTTCCACATGCTTTTGCTCGTTAGCAGGTAAATGTGATGGATTTATCTTGTTTCTTTCACACTCTTAAATAATAAGTTTTGACAATGTAATAACAAAATCTTCTATTCAGCATTCTTACTGAAAGAAGAAATTAGGGAAACCTCCTCTGGGGCACTTTGAAAGGAGTTTTATTTTAAAAAGGTAGAGAAGCTTGACTGCTTTGTTAAGCCCCTGCAGGACCCATCATGTGGAATATCGGTAACATCTAAACATTGACAACATTAAAACAGCCCCATAAACATCTCCTGTTTGACAGACTTCCTTAGGCATGGGGACTCAGGCTGCTCTGAGGTGCCCTCAACTCTCCAGACACTCAAAGCTTTGTTTCTGCAAGAAACAGACACTGCCCAGACCAAAGGACAGCAAAGTCAGGCATGATAGCATGATTAGAACACTAAACTGTGTGGAAGAAGCATTTATTGATCCCAGAGAATTACTTATGACCATTAGTCAACAGTTATCCCACATAAATGAAATAAGAAGGCTTTAAAGCAAGGAATAGACCTTATCCTAACCACAGAGTTATATGGGTGTGTTTCCTTTTCTTCCTTTCCAATTTCTGTTGAAATCCTTTACGTACCCTGAGAGAACCCAAGAAACCAGGGAAAGAATGCTAATGTAACACAGACTTCAGACCTAAGCTGCAGCACTTTAGAGAAGAGATATAATGTGGGATCACATCTTGTCTATAGCTCACCTTTTTCTTAAACACTGGGATTGTGAATAGAACACCTGTCTTTATTAAAACTCATTCTACTTCTGTCAAAAAATGTAATTAAATTATGATTTGTCTATTTTATTTAAAAACACTTTCTTTTTAAAGCTCAAATAACTTAATTTGTAACTGGGGCATGAATTGGACAGAAATAAATAATTAGAGCTACAGCAAACCACTACATTTCCAATCTTCTGCAGCTTAAAAGCTTGAGAAGAGTGCTGGAATTACCAGTTAATGCAAGAAAAAATATCATCTCATTGGTGTTTCTCTCTTAATGAATCACAGAATATCCAGAATGTCCTGGTTGGAAGGGGACTTTAAGGATCATCTGGTCCAACCTTTCTTGGCAAAATCACAATCTAGACAAGATGTCCCAGAACCCAGTTCTGCTGAATCCTGAAAGCATTCAACACTGAGGAAACCATCACTTCCCTGAGGAGATTATCCCAATGGCTGATTTGTCTTATTGTGAAAAAATTTCCTTTTTTTGTCTAATTGGAATGCCCACAGGCACAAGTTGTACCCATTTCCTCTGATATTTTTCCATGTGACTCCTTGTAAAAAGGGAGTCTCCATCTCCTTTGTAGCCATCCTTTATATACTGGAACATGGTGATAAGGTCTGCCCTAAGCCTTTTTTCCTCCAGGCTGAACAAACACAGATCTCTCAGTCTTTCCTCACATGGCAGGCTTCCCTGTCCTTCAGTCATTTTTGTGGCCTTTCTCTTGGCCCTCTCAAGCTGGTCTGCATCTTTTTGTATGGCAGGAATCAAAACTGAACATGGGATTCCATATACGGCCTGACAAGAGCTGACTAAAATGAGATAATGCCTTCTTTCTCTCTGCTGTGGGGATGCCTTTGTTGATGTAACTCAGAATCCTCTTCATTTGCCACAGCATCACCTTGTTCACTTGCACCAAATTCACTGTCCACCAGGACCTTCAGGTCATTTTTCATAGAGCTGCTCCCCAGAGAAGTAGATCCCAGTCTGTGTTGCACACCTGGACTATGACTTCTGAAGTGCAAGACCTTACATTTGTCCTTGTTGAATTTCATAAGGTTCTTATGCATCAAGTCTAAGTCCTACTGCAAAGTGACTATGCCTTCTGAAGCATCCACTTCAATAGTCAGTTTGGTGGCAAACTTCATCAGAGTAGACTTGATCCTATCACCCAGATCACTTATGAAGATATTAAATGGAATTGTGCCCAATATTAATCCCACACTTTTGACAGGCTGCCAGTTGCAGAAGGAAGTGTTTGCTGTTCCCCTCTGGGTGCCACCTGCCAGCCAGCTCCCCACTCACTGCAGAGACCATAGGTCTGGACCATCACACATTGCTGCAGGAGAAGGCTGTGGGAAAGTGTATCAAAAGCCTGAAAAAAACCAGGCAATGTCCACTGATTGCATCAACCAAGCAGATTACTTTGGCATAGAACGTGATCAGGTTTGTCAAGCACAATTTGCCCTTCCGTGCTGGATTTTTCCACTCGCATGCTTTATCTGACTTATGATGAGACAAAATAACAGTGTAAAACCCTAGGGGGATAATAAAACTGTAGGCATTTCACAGGGAATCTTAGAAACCCTCTATCATTTCCAGTTTAAACTATCAAAATCAACTCTACCAGAAAGCTAAGAAGCTCAAATCCTTTCCTGATGTGTTTTTTTTCCTAGTATGTCCTCGTAAAAAATCAAAATTGACAGTGTTTGTCACTTTGCAAAACCAACAATTACTATAGAATTACTTGGAGGCTAAAATTTGAGAAATTAATCTTTTATGATAGGTATTCCTTTTACTTCAAACTCGTTAGCACTGTTGGGGATGTCTGTAAGTCCATTCATGCACAGTGTCTTCTTAGGAAACTGCAAAAGGAATTACACCTAATCAGGGAGAAAATAGATGTAATGACCCAAAGAAACAAAATTATTTACTTATTCTTTTCAAGGTACCAGGCAAGATCTGTCTATATTTTCCCCCAGTTTTCTAAAGCCTTCACTGTGAAATTTTTAATAATTAATAAATCAAACTGAATTAATGGGCTGTTCTTAGATGAATATAACACACAGCAAAATAAATTTAATGTATTTTCTCTTGTGAATTATTCAATTCATTCTGCTTTAGTAAAACCTTTCTTGACTCAAGAAAATCCAATGGTCTTTCAGTGTCTTAATTCAGATATGCATTATTGTAATAACAAAACTGTGCCCTCAGGACATAGTCTAACCCAGGCAGGTTTTAAAAAAATAAACTAAAACTTGTATCAAACTGGCATTCATGCTGTCATATGTGTGCACTTGGACTTACATGAATTCTAATGACATCTTATTTATGGTATTTCTAAAAAGCATTAAAAAATAATTTAATTTGTACAATCGGTCTGCAGCAGAAAACAAGGCCATGGCAAAGCAAAAAAAGACAAAAATATTATTAAATACTATGAAATATTATAAATATTATGAATAGCATATTCATATGACTGCTAATTGGTACATATATTCAAGGCTTGAACTATGTTGGACTTTGATTTGAACTATCCATTTCCAGCTGAACAAACATGTTGTTTTAAAGGCAGACTGGTTTCGAAGTCACACTGCTGCTCAGCCTCAAAGGCATCTTGGAAAAAATGGATTACAACACAGAGCTTAAATGCAGAACATGACCCAACTCCCTGCCTGAAATGAACACAGAAATATCACCCCAACCTCTGTATAATATTCATGCAACTAAGGGCACTAAAGGAAAGTTATCTTGTATTAAGTATTTGAGGATGCTATAGGGGGAAAAAAAAAAAAAAGTGATCCAGGACTTGATATCTATCTCCTGATCATGATACACAGTAAGTTTTAAGTAGGGGCCAGAGATGCTGGGAAACAAGAGGATGCCTTACAGTGTTAGTTACAACACATAAGAAAAATTCATTCACAAGTTCATGTTAATTTTGCATGGAACATAAGTTAAGAAGAAATGGCTCTGGAAAAGATGAAAATACTTTGCAGATTTTAATAGGCTTCTGTTACTGAGAGAATTATTGTTATTAAGAAAAGCTGAGATGTAAGTGGTACAGATTACAGCAGCTCAGCAACAGCCATGAAGCTCCAAGCCCAGCTCTTGTAACAAGACTGTTAATCTAAAATTTGATATCTTATTTAGCGGTCTGAAAAACATTGAGAGCATCAGGAGAGTCACTGTGAGAAGCAGGCTTAAGACATTTAAATCAAGACCCTCTTATGTAACCCAGTTGGAAGAGTTCATGGAACTGCAGGGATCCACAAGAGCAGAGGAATTGCCTTCTGAAGGCACACCCTGTCACATCTTTCTCCCAATTTACCAGGTAACTGGTAAAAACACTGCAATTTACAAATTTAAGCCTCTGAAGTCAGGAAGACTGGATAAATGGTCTTAAAGAAAAAATTCTTGCTTGTGGATTGCAAAATACAATTATGATCTAATTTTCTATACTTCAATTACTTCTAAAGATATTTCAGAAATTCTCAGCTCTGATCCAGTTCAGTTTTTTATGTCTTTAGACCAGTGATTCATTTCTTTACTGGTTTTGGGTCTTGGAGAGGCACTCCAATCACGTGAGGTCTACTGTTCAGAGAGAGGGGGTTCTGATGCTGAGCTCTACACTGTGTGTAGCAAATTACAGTACAATCCTTTCCAGACACACTTCGTTAAGCACTTTCAGATAATCTTCCTTCACAAATTTTTCAACTGTGTGAACAAGTCGAGCAGAAAAATTGAGGCAAGGCATCTGGGAAGAAAAAGTTGGGGCATCTTTATTTCCTGAGTTTGAAAATTGCCTTCTTCCTACACCTCTGATCCAATGACAGCTCTTAAAATGAGTTGTATTTGTTTCCACACAAGCAATCATAACCCTGTTATACTGAAGTGCGAGGAGGTTTTATACACCAGTACTTATCTTGTCATATAATGCTGCAAAAATGAGTTATTTCCAGTGAAGCTGGGATGACACTGGCAGATATCAGAAATACACCTCAGTTTACTCATCTGAAAGGTTCAAACTAAAGGCTGAATTCATAGGATTAGTGGGTCTGTGGCCATCTTCAGCAGAGAAAGAGGGGCTGTCCTGGGCATAAGGAAGGCATATAGGATGTACACCATAAGAGCTTTTCACAGCTTTTCATCCCCAGTTACTGGATGGTTATTTATTTTCAGTACAAGAGAATGCTCATAAGAAATACCTGGCTGAAGTCTAGCCAAAATATGAAGAGCTCTTTTATCTTTGAAAAGTGCAGGCCTGTGTAAATAAGAGAAACTGGTGTCCCTGTTTTTGCAGAAGAGCGAGTAAAGACGACATCATAGGCACAGTACGTGAACACAGCAGTCAGCTTTTCAGTAATACAAAGTGACATTCAAGAGAGCTCACAAGAATTTTATACATTTATTTTTGAAATTGTATATAATCATGCTTTTCCAGTACTCTGGCTAGGAAAACAAAGTTATTCATTAAATATATATGTTCTGCAAATAGAATTTCATTGGCAGTGGTATTTTCGCTGGCTGAAGAAACATGAAAATGCCTGTTGCCACTCCCTCTTCCTAGTCACAGCTTGCTTCTTCTGTTTTCATTATAATAATAATGATAAAACTTAACATACACAACTGGATTATACTTAGTGTCATATTTAACAATAACATACTTATAATGGTTCTTAAGATGCACCCACTGCTTGTTTCAGGTACGAGATAATCTCACAGTTGAAGCCACCAAAGGGCTTAGAAATCATAATGGAAATGGACAAGTCAGAACCTGTTTGAGGCTTTATACACACTGTGCTTTCCAAGGACTTTGGCCTGATGTGCTTGTGTCCCACTGCCCAGCTCAGAGTACTTAAATTCATCTCCTTTTCCTGGGAAGCAGGCTGAACTCAGCACAATATTCATATTGAACAGCTAATGGTGGCAGCCCAGTGGTGGAACATCTGTGTCTCTAATACAGAGAGCAACAGCAGATCCCAGAGCTCAGTCTTCAGGCAATTTCTGGGCTGCCCTCGTTGGAAGCAGCTGCTAGATGAGTTAGTTTTCTATAGTGATGTTCCGCTATGGTTTGCCTCCCATTTAGTTCTGCAGCACTCCACAAAGCAGGTTGACCCCTCCTTTCCCTATTTCAGAAGGCTGCAAAACCCTCCAGCTGCCACTGCTTTGGTATTACAGCTCTGAAATTGAATTTGGGAAGCATCCCCATGTACATCTTGCTGTGCAAACTTGCCCAGCATCCCTGTTTTAATGCACAGGGGCTGAAGCACAGCCTCCAATCTTCAGATAGCTATCTACCCAAAGACCCTCTGAACATCCAGGTTTTTTGTACAAGAGAATTCATGGTCACAGGAATTTACTGGAGGATCTATCTTACATTCTCTTACATGTGTAGATCTTTAAAAATTTTATCTGAACAAAAATGCAAGCAAATACAACCAGCTACAAAATGCAGCTACCTCCTCTGAAGTTACTATTTCCCATAATGCTTCCCCTGGTATAAAAAAATAAAAAAATAAAAAAAAATAAAATAAACAAAAGCCCAAACAGAATGAAAAGAGGGAGGGATATCCATTGCCTAAATCCATAGTAGCAAACAGTCACAGCAAGGACTCCTTGGCCCAATGAACTTGCCATTCATTCCCTCTGAAATACCACTAAACTTGGGCTGAGGATCCTGTTTCTATTTTTAAGAAATGCAGCTTGTGAGTGGGAGGCAGAAGAACCAGATACAAATAAGAAAAAGAACATACGGGACAGCATGTTATGCTGGTAACAGGAGAACAAAAACAGTTGGACTGAGAGGCTGTCTTGGCTTAACTCCTGACTCTCAAAACCCACTGTTTCCCTAGTATGACCACACTGCTGTAGGCAGTCTTTACCCTCCCATCTACACCAGTTCTAGGTGCTATTTTTTTCTCCTAAATTTGAAAATTAAGCTTTTTTGATCAGAGGCAGGCCAGATGCTCTTTGTAACCCGTGAACTCTCTCCAATGGTAGCACAGACATAGGTCTAACTGCTGCAGCTGGATCCTTCATTGCAATAACACTGAATCCCAGATCTAAATTTGGGATTTAGCTCAACCCAGTTCAGCTTCAGATAGACAGGATTTCAGCGCACTTTTCAGCAGTAGTTATTCACTCAGCACAAGTTGAGTAAGGCATAGATAATCCAGTGTGTGCAATCATGCCTTCCCAATTTCCCTCTGTCACCAGTCACATTGCTAAATCTGCTAGCACATCTGTCCAACACAGTCCAGAGCACTGGTGAGCTCTCTCATCCACCAGCTTCAGCCCTGGGAGCAGCAGAGCATCATTAACGTGCATAACAGTGAAACAAAAATGGATACTTTAAGAATATTTCTGGGTTTGGTTCATCTTTTTCACCTTTCAATATTACCATTTAATGAAGCCCAGTACAACTGCATACTTGTTTCAGTTGCACAGATACACTGATCACTGGTGAAAGCAAAGGAGATGCTGACCAAAGTACAAACATGCAGACACCCCCTACACGCAGCCTTGGCAGAGTGCCAAAGTGCTTGACTGTGACAAATAGCAACAGATCAGTCCCAAAAATAACAGCTAAGGCTACAGCTCTGTCAGCTACTGGGAGACATTGTTCCTGTCCCTTTGGCTAGGATATGGAAGAAGAGAAGAGACTGTTTCACTTGGTAACAATGTACAACAATTATCTAGTCCAACTGTCTGAGCACTACAGGGCTGGACAAGAGCTAAAGCATGTTGTTAAGGGCATTGTACTAATGTCTTTTAACTACTGACAGGCTTGGGGCATCACCACTTCTACAGGAAGATTTTTACAGTGCTTGACCACCCTCTTGGTAAAGAAACGCTCCTAATGTCCAGTCTAATCCTTCCCTGCACAGCTTTGGGCTATTCCAGCTCTTCTGTTCACTAGCTCCCTCTCGACTTCCACTCCTCAGGAAGCTGTAGTGACTTCCACTCCTCAGCCTCCTTCTCTCCCAGCTAAACAAGCCAAGCTCCTCAGCTGCGGGATGGGCCTTTCAGCTCTTTCACCACTTTTGTTGCCTTCCTCTGGTTGCATTCAAGAGCCTTCACATCCTTGAATTGTGGGACCCTGAGCTGCTCACTGCTTTTGAGGTGAGGCCTCACCTGTGTGGAATACAGCAGGATAATCACCTCTTTGACCAGCTGGTGATGCTGGGTTGGATGCACCCCCGGATGGGGTTTGCCCTCTGGGCTGCCAGGGCACACACTGCTGGCTCACACTGAGCCTGCTGCTGACCAACACCTCCAGGTCCCTTTCTGGGGCTGCTTTCCAGCCACTCCTCTCCCAGTTTGTACTTGTGCCCAGCATTGCTTTGTCCTAGGTGCAGAATCCAGTATTTGGACTTAATTTCATGCCAGCACTACAAGACTCCAGAGGCAAACCATGAATTCGTACCTTCTACAACACATTCCCTAGAAACTCACACACACAACTGCACACAGTAACCTTCAGTCTGAGGCCAAGTCACATGCAAGAGGCAAGCTGGAAGACAGGGTGAAACATCTGGGCTCTTCAAGGGGCAGTGCTGGAGGCAACCCAATCCACCTCTGCAGAGATGGGTGTTAAAACTACCTCCAGCATGTTCTGCTCCCTGACACCCCCCATCTTGCAGACATTTTAACCAAACCCAGACATTCTAACCTAACCTGACTGCCAGGCAATCCTCCTCTTCCACTATTTTCCTGGTTTAGATTTGATTTTCTTTTTTTTCCCTGCACCAAAGTGACAGAAAATAAATACATACATACATACATACATAAATACATAAATAAATACTATCTGGAACTGAATATCTTCACAGGACCTGGAAATATTTCCCTATAATTTTACTTGTCAAAAAGTGAAAAAGCTACAGTGTATAGTTCAGTGTATATATGGTTAAAAGAGGGAAAGGTGTTATCCTTCCTGATGATAGATGACAAGGGTAAAAATGCATCCTGCAGCCTCCTGATGAGACACAGAGGAAATGTTCACCTAGACAGGCCAGTACACTTTTAAATAGATAGACTCCATACTACATGTTGCACATTGCACTCAACTGAAAAAAAAAAATAAGTTTTCTCCCCTTTTTTCTGAGCAGTAAAATGCTAGAATTTCATGGGACTTAACTTGTTCTCAATAGGGTTCAAAAACCACACAGGCAATTATCAAAAGTGAAATTTAATACCAATGATATCATCCATATCAGAAATTATTCATCACAAGTCCCAACTGAAATGTAATGAAGAGATGGCATCATGCATTCATGGCATGTCTAAGCACCATCCCACTCTTCATGCACGTCCACGAAGCCTGAGATGAATCTACTATCTGCCTTTAAATAGAACTTTCAATTATTTTTTCTACCAGATAGAGAAATGTTATTCTGAGTCTGTGGTATTATAGTTGGAGCAATGATCTTCTATAAAAACTACAAGTGTACATGCCAGACACATTGGATATGTTCCCTGCATTACACATCAGGGATCTTTAGGTTCTGGCACTGCACAGACAGGTAATGAGTTCCTTCTAAATCAAGCAGTACACTTTTTTCTTTGTTTATTTACATATTTATTGCAGCATTTGCCTTAGGTTTCTATAATAAGATCATAACTGGAAATGTATTGTAGCAAAGACCTCAAAATCTCTCTCTCAGTCCACGCTGAAACTGAGATAGCTTCATCAAATGTCAGGGCTCTCCGTGCACGGAACAGCAGGAGTGGAGAGCAATCAATCAAACACACAGGAGCATAAGCAGTACAGTGATTACCATAACTGAATCTAAGAAGACAAATGAAAACCATCTTTCTGTACTAGTCATGCAACAATTTGTGTTTGATTATTAGAATTGATGCAACCAAAGAGAAAACCACTTTTTGTATCCCGGCATCTCCACCTTCTGGAAGACCTTAATTTCTCCCAGGCCTGCTGAATTCTAGTCAAGCATTTTTGCTCTTTCTTTGGCTCTTTGGTTTCTTGTACTTTCTCACCTTTTGAAGAGGTGGAAAGCCTTAAGTGGTTTGATTTGAACAAGCTTGTTAGTATAAACAATTGCCAAAAAATAGATAGAGATGCTGCAGTATCTGCACACATCCAGGATTTATTCTTATATATCCCTGAACTTTTCATAAGGCAGAAAGAATAATTGTCCAGGATATCAGGCTACTTTGTCTATGAAAGAGTTCTTTCATATTGGGATGACCTTTTTCTCACAGTAGCATAAACTCACTCCAAAGGAAGAAGCTGCTCCTCTAATAATATACAACTAGTATTTCTATCAAATACTGGGGAGGGGGAAAAACCCCCATGAAGAAAATTTTAAAGATTATGGTTCCTAGCACCATTTTTAAAATTTTCATAGACCTTTCTTGAAGACCAGAGGTGCAACAACAGCTATGTGGAAAATGCTCTTTACCAACTCCATTAAATGTGGTTTTGATTAACTGTTAATACATAACTGAATTTAATCTGCAATTGAGAAGAAGTTTAGATAAAGTAAGAACTTGGGAAAAGGATTCAGAAATAACAAAGATTTTAGTAAAATCTATTTTTTAATTTGCTATATTTTCATTTTCTAATTGACAACAAAGTTGATTTCTAGGGGTTAGCCAACAGAAACGAATCAATTGCTGTGGAATCAAGTTCTACTGAGATGCAGAAAAATGCTTCACTTCTCCAGCTCACACTCTTTCTATGACTCTAATAAAATCAATAAATAAGTCTGCAAGGGATGATGAATTAAGATGTACATAGATACGCCCCACCCCCCCCAAGATTTTAGCTAGATTTTGCTGCAATAACTATGAACATTACTTTTCCGCCTCTGCTTTATGCAGAGCCATTCTTCACATACAGTAAATGTATCCACACAAAAAGTAATGAGGTATAGGAAATATATTGTAAATTCAAGATCTTTCTTTCTTGGTAGAGGCTTTACTGTGTAGTTAGACTGTAGAATGAATTTCCATATTTTGGGTAATTTTAAGAAGGTTATCTTGAAGATTCCAGCTTCTCAATGCATAGGGAAGCTTTTATTGCTGTATATAATAGTGTCTCAAAGGAGTCAGATATCAAGAAGACGAAAACCTACACTCACTGTTTAAAGACAGAAAACTCTTTAAACTGTTCACCATTCCTGCTGTAAAGAATATTTTTTATATGATCGCCTGAAATATTGAATAAGCAGCATGGTTCAACAGAAGCAAATGTACATGTAGAAACATCAAAATACATTGACAGTCTTATTCTTAATGGGAAAATGATGAATTATTTAAAAATAAATTTTAAAGTTTTTTCATTTCTCTAGGAAAAGATACTTACCTGTGCAGGGAAGCAAGTTCATAATTAAATAGTTGGAATTGTTACAGGCAAGTGCCCAAGTATAAATTCATCCAGTCTTATTCACTAGTACAGGTGAAGCCTAATTATCTATAGGATACCACTGACTAACAAGACAGCTGAATGACAAGAAAACCACTTTTTTGTATTAGAATAAATATTTAATACATAAAATGTAATTCTGATGCCTGAAAATGTGTGCAGTTATGTTTCATCTTTGCAGACATTACACTAAACTCTGAACAAAAGGGAAACCTGAAAAAAAACCAACCACAGAGGCAAAAACATTGAAAAACAGAAGCAGCTGAAAGACATCCTATTCAAAAGCAATAATTAAAAAGCCTTCATTTTTTGTTATTGCAGTATTTATCAGCTCAAATAAAACACTATCGACGTACAAAATTTAATAAGCTTTCCTAAATTCTAGCTGGTTTTGAGCAGAGCAGAGTTAAGAGCTTCTGCAGAGCTGAGCAGGCAGTAATAGAGGACAGCCAATGCAACACACTGCACAAAGACTGGGTCTGCTGAGTCCTGGAGTCCCTGCAGAAGAGGTTTTTGGATAACAGGCTGTGTTTGTGGCATTGCAATACTTGTACCATATGCAGTAACTCTGAAAGTGGAAAGTTGAGACAAAAGCTTTTAGTTATCAAGAAGAAAAGGAACAATGGAAAAAGAAACAAAATCTGCACAATCAGAAAGAAATTACATGTTGATACAAAGGAAAAAACCATGATAATTTATTAAAGTATTTATTAAATATTAATAATTATTGTCATTACTCCTATGTCCACTCAAACAGGCAAAAAACACAAGAAAAAGCTAAAAAGTAACAAAACAGCTGATATGCTAGACTAGACACAGACCAGAAGCATGTAGCATGTAGCAAAACTTCATTTTGGAATAAGGAAATAAGGGTAGAATTTATATACAGTAACAATGTCTTCTCATATGCTCACATACAGATATATACACACACACACACTCAGCAGCTATGAACACGCTGATCAGCACCTGCAGATCACAGGAAACACATCTGTATCCCAAATTGTTCTACTCAGGTGCAAAATTAACATGTACACCCTGTATGCATTTCCCCTCCGTATATGTGTCCTTTTTCTCTAAATCGAAAGTTTATATAGTTTTTTTTGCTGGAAAAAAAAATATATTGCTATTTCAGTTTTGCAAGTGCAGCTTCAGTAGTACCAGTCCTTAGCTGAGCCAGGCAGGTGTTAATTTGTTCTCTAGTTTCAACTGAAATCTCCTAACAGTTTATTATCATTTAAAATGTCAGCTAATTTTGTTATTAAATATGTAAAATATAAATTCAAATAACTTTATTCAACCCCTTTTCCTTAATTGCTGTGCAAGTCGCCTAACATAGACTGTTACTAATGTGTACTCAATGGCAGCCCAATCCCACAGATGCTAGTAATGCTTTCTATATGAGTAATTTGAGTGAAATGATTACACAATGACATACCTAAGTATTTATAAATATATATATATTAATATATACCTAAGTAGTATTTTCAGGTCTGACCCCTGAATTAGTTATCCCTCAGCTCAAATAATCCCAACTGACCAGATACCCTCTGCTCCAAAAGAAGTCTTTTTTTTTTCTTGGCTGTAGTCCCACCTCTCCCAGAAGCAGAAGCATCAGGTGTTCAAACCACATATATCAGCACTGAGACTTCTTTCATTTTGCATTCCTAAATTAACTCCAATTCAGAAACAAAATGAATAGCATCATCTAGTTTATTCATTTTGTTTTCTGCAATAAGACACAGAAGACCTCAATACCCAACACCAAAGCTTCAGTGGAAAAAAATTTACCTTAATTTTGATTTGAGATAAATACTAGGCTGAGCTCATTTCACTCTATACTCATTCATACTTACATCTTCAATTAATCATTAGCCACAAGATCAATTATCTGGATTTATATTACAAGGAATTTTAAACACACTTTCTGAGGCAAGCAGCATAAGGCACAGGCAGGAGAAGAGGCCAGTGTGATATTAAAGGTTCTGAAGGGGCTGGCATAGGTCATGAAATCGAGTTCATATACTTTATGAGGGATACAGTTCAGCCTGAAGCCTGCTTTTCATTTAATCTCAGAATTTCAGACCTTTCATTACAGCTACAGCATTTATTTGTTTTCATGTTTCTGGCAAGAGAGAGAATCACTAACTAAGATTGAAGAAGATGAACAAAATATTAAAGAACAAACTGCTGAAGGGTGCAACACTACACTTATTGTCTAAAGAAAGAAGCCAACATTTGAGTTTATCAAGCCAATAGCACAGATACTTCCATGGGCACAGATTTTGCAGGGAGGCCAGGGGGCTGCAGCTCTCACGCTGGTAAGAGAGCACTTTTCAAGTGTCTTGAGGGGCTGCAGAAAGGAAGGAAAAGGGCAGACACAAACCCTGAACCGCTCCTGTTTTCCCCATTCACTGCCACAGCAGGAGCTATTTTCTGCTGCTAGGCAAGGATCTTATTTTCTTACACATCCTTATGTTTTCTGTTGAATAAGAAGCTTGTTACTACCACCACACACACGTTTAGAGAGACCAGGAAATGGGTGACTTCAGTTTTTAATACTGCTCAGTTTCCCAATGCTTCTTTCTAAATTTTCCTTTCCTTAAAACTACACAGGCAACATTATTAGATTTGGGGGTCAAAGCATTTTTTCAAAAGGACACCAAGTACTGCACAAGATTTATGTGGAGTTTTAGCAACAACAGCAGAACAAAATTAAGCAGCCAACCTTTGTCCAGAGCAGCAAGCAGCCTCTGCCCTGGCAGCAGGCAGGGACTGAGCACGGCTTCTCTCTGGCATTCATCAGGGCACTCCAGACGTCCTGCTCGGTTCCTGCTGCTTGGCCGTGATTCCCAGGGGATCACAGGGTTTCTGATGCCCATCTCAGCCTTCTCCGGCACAGACTGGGGCCCCAGGGACCCCCTTCAGGGAGCTGTGAGCGAGGGGATGCGTGCAGCCCCAGTGTCCTGTGGCAGGGAAACCCTGGCTGCTCCCCACTCAGCCCACAGGGGCAGTAGCTTTGCACCACTGCTGCCACACAGCTCCCCTCTTCTTGGGGAATCCAGATTTCCTGTGGTGTGTCCTGGACTTCATTTCCTTCACCCTCATTTCCAGCAGGTTTAGAAATAGCAAAGCCCTGCAGTATTGCTGCCCAAAAGAGTTTTAAAGTACCTATCTATAAGAGACATGATCTGAGAAACATCTAATAACAGCTTTCTGTGAAACTCAACTCATTTCAAACAATATGCTGGTATTAGACACTAGGGGCAACACTACATTGAGTGCACTGCAGCATGTTTACCCTGGGAGCCAGCACAGGGACACCATCTCAAGTGAGGATCAATTCCAAACCCCAGAGCACCTTTGCAATTATCACAAATTATCATCACTGAAGCCAAAGAGCTCAGTCACCAGGCTGTGTAGCCACAGAAAAGCTTTTCCAGCTCCTGAGGAAGCCTGAGGTTCAACCACAAGGCTCTGTTCTGGGATACAGAGCAGGAAAGTCTGCCAAGCCCCAAGAGACCCCAGGTATCCCCAGCACATTTGAACAAGATTTTGAGTCCCAGGTAATTTAGGTGCCTTCAAAACTGTCACTCTAATTTCACATAAATGACTACTTATCCACACTAGCATATTACATCCTGCATTAAAAAAAATAAAATAAAATCAAAGTGTCACTAGATATTTTTAATGTGTCCTCGACACTTAAGGAAAAGGCTGTACTGAATAGACTTTCTATTTTGATATTTTCTGCTATGGTTAACATCAGAAGGATGGCATATTTTTGATTAATTTTCTCCAAAGGATTACCTCCCAGTAAGAATCCTTCCGTGAAAGAGCTCAAATTGTGGGTGTGAATGAAAATGAAGGCTCTAAGCTACCACTCATGCACTGTTATATAACATTTTCTTGACTCTAATTTACCCTGTTTGCAAAGTTGCTATGTTTGGTATCTTACACAGCCTACACTCAGTTCCTCAGGCTCAATTGAGAACATCCACTACACATAGCAATTAGTGTCATTTTATTATTATTATTATGAATGGCCCAAAATCTAGTTTGCAGCAGGAAGCAAAGTAATTTCAGGGAGAAAGAACAGGGATGGGAGACAGGAAGCATCAACTTACTAGTATTTTTGAAGCCAGCCAGAGTTGCTGTTTTTTGCACTACCAGCACACACAGATCCTCTAATGCCTGTCCTTTCTACTAAAACATAACTTCTGAAAATGTCAGAAACAGCATTAAAACTAAGCATTAGAAGACAGCATTAAAAGAGAATCCAAACTAAACCTCATCATCTTCCTATAGAGAAGGCCAAATAATTTTGCATATAGCTACTTCATGGACAGATTTTAGCTGTTGTACAACTGCCATCAAGCCCTAAGGACCACAAATATCCCTAGGCAGAATTAGTCCATAAGGCTTCCTTCCTTTCCTTCCTTCCTTGCCCCCACAGAGGATGCTGAGCAGCAGAGTGGGACATAAATCACTTATGTTACAATCCTGATTACATCAGTTGCAATTTGCTACAATTTTCTCACACTTTGCAATTTGTTAGCCTTGTGTAAAGAAGTTCATAATCTTAGTTTATGGGATATTATTTGTAGTTCTAAAGAGAAATGAAACAACAAACAAGCAAATAAAGCCTACAAAAATAGGAATAGCTTTCACCTCAGCTTTCTCCTATGTCAGTATTAACTGGGGACAACTCAAATTTTAAAAACATTTTTGTCTCCTAAGCTTACTTGTTATCAAAGTGGCTGACTGCTTAAATGTCTTTGACATATTTATTCCCAAAACATTTTTATAGGAAACATTTCTAACCTGCCGGCTTAGAGATGTAAAATTTCTGCCCATGGTGACAACAGGCATTCCTACCTCATGTTGTGAACTACACTGTAAACAACTCTGAGTCACAGCATCCAGTACTTATTTTCAAATTGGAAAGAGGCTGTTGGTAACAAAAGGAGGTCTCTCCCTCAGGCTATCTCTGGCTGCTCAGGATGTTGCTGAGCAGTACCTGATCTTTGGTAGAACACTCTTTTGTCTGGTTTGGACTGAGTGGTATTCAGGTGCCACCTCCTGCTTTTCTACTCTCTTTATCTGTGTTTTTTGACACAAATAATGTATGTATGACCCACTTGATAATGTGGGCTTTGCAGATCATGTTTCTAAATCCTGAAACTGGGATTTAGTAGAGGTGCACAATGGCCAGGTGCTGCAAAGACAATGTGTCTGAAGAAGATCACAGAACTTCAGCACCACAGAAGAAATTTGAAGACCAGACTGCCACACCTGAAAAAAAAACATAAAATGGGCAGGTCCATATCACAGGAACATGATGTCTGACTCTTGGGATTTAATCTGTTCTTCCTCATCACCTCTCCAATATCTCTTTGCTGCAATCCTATCTGCTTCTTAATTCATTGCTATGCAAAATACCGATGCCTAATTGGCTCCTTATCTTAAAGAGTATGTCCCTTTTCTCCCCACATTTTTTCTATTTCTTTCCCTGTTCTGCTTTTCCTCGTGGAGGTTTTCAATTCTTCAATCCCATTTTTTTTCACTGAAAGAAAAATATAACAAAACTAAAAACAATGGCAGAAAATTTCTCTGAGCCTAGCCAATCTCCAGCAAAATTTGGTCAAGTTGTTTTGTGCAAATAACCTCCGGCAAAGGAATATTTGCTGTGTAAGCAGGTATAAGCAAGACCTAATGATACAAAAACTATGTCAGAAAAGCTTGCAAGATCCTTGAGCAGCCTTTGCTACCTAACACTGGTTCCAGGGACACATCCAGGGCCCACAAGAGCATATCATAAATCACGTGTACCCAGATAGGACTCCTGGACTATCAGCTTTCTTCTCAGTCATCTGCTCAATGTTGCCTCTGTTCCTGCAACTCTTCCAAGCAAAAACAAGCATGGAGTGAGGGTAAGGCCTGTTTTTTTCAAAGTCATGTTAATAGAAATTACCCCCATCTGCTCAGAAGGTATGCCTTAGTGCATGCGGTATAGAAGCAACAGTGCTGTCATTGTGCCAAAGCTTGGTCCTTATTCCCTCTGACTCACAAAATAAAATCATCCTTGTAAACATAAACTGTAATCTTATAAAACAATCCTTTCGGCAGAGCTCTGAGACAGACCAATCTCTTGTAGAGCTACACTTACCAAGCAAGGAATGGCTCTTGGTGCCAGTCAAAAGCTAGAAGCCTTTTCCTCTATGCAGCACTTCCCCTCTGATAGCAGTACTAGCAGACTGCCAAAACAGGAACAACATGTCAGGCTGCAAGTTCTTTGATTAACCTTACCCCTTGGGTTAAAACACTGGCATGGAAAAATTACATCAAGGAAAAAAAAATCCACCTCAGTCCATCTTTTTGTTCAAGTGGTATGGCAGAAGTGACAGAGAAGTACTCACACTGTCCCTGTGCAAAGGCATTCTGCTGACACAGATCTGATGACACTGATAAAGCAGAGACAGGTTTGCAGCATAAGCAATGGCTTTATATTGACAGAGTGACATTCAGAAAACCATAATCTTATGTGTGTTGTGCATACCAGACTATAAAAGACACAGGAAAAACATATTTCTTTGCAAAACTTTTACTAAGGCCTTAGTCCTACAGTCTAATTAATTCATGTACACTGAGAATTCCCTTCATTCATCATTTCAGTTTTCTTAGCTAACAGGGTGAACCAGTCCCAGATAATCTAGCAAAAGCAGATACTATTAAGGGTAGCAGATTTTTATGCTCACACCTGGGACTTCATTCTTTAAGGACCTTAACTTACATGAAAGCAGAGCTTTCAGACATAGCCACCATTTGTTCAGCAACAGACTGTTTATGATACTTGAGACTCTCATGTCATTGCTGTAGAAAACTGTAAGGTGTTCTCTCCAAGGAGTTAACAGTGCTTTTGGGAACAAAATGCTGGAGAAAACACAGCATCTCGCTCCATCACATTGGAGATTTAGCAATCACAGGAGCAGCAAGATCAAACAAAGCATCCAATTTAATTCCCCCATTCTTTTTCCCTGTATCCCAGGTACACTCCAGCTTCTAAGACATCTGTGAGGTTATGAATCAACGCAGATAATCCCATCCTTCACATGTACAGACACGATCTCAGTAACAGAGTGGCAAATCAGTGCAAATGAATCCATTGATCCCTTTCACAATTCAGCCACAAATCAATTTAGTGCAAGATTTATGTGATGTGGAGAACAGCAGTTGTAGCTTGAGCAATGATATAATTAGGAATGCTCTAAGTGTTTGGGGGCAAATGAAAGAGTAGTGCTTCTCTTAACAAACAGTAAAAGGCACCGCTGGAGCAATAATGTTTTTATTGTCTGCATAGTTCCAGGGACCTAACTGTTTTAGCCATAAATGGTCTTTAAGTTCTAGTAGTTTGCAATAAAACAAATCATTACTGCAATGGGTCATGTCATCACTAGAAACAGAGGAGCTCTTTTTCTCATTAAAATCGGCCACAGGCAAACAGCTCCTGCACATGGTGCACTTCGAAGTCTGTAATGTTATAGAGACCAAAAAGTAAATCAAAGCAAATCTAACCATATTGTAAGAAGAGGTGACATATCCAAAAGGAACATCTCTTCAAGAAACCAAGGAGACACTGCCATAAGAAGGAGGTGACACTCTGGCAAACAGTTATGAGACAAAAGGAATCTAAATTCTAATACTTGTGTAGTAACCTCACAAAACACCACCATGAGTACTGCAACCAGCTCTGGAGTCCCCAGCACAGGAAGGACATCAGCCTGGAGCCAGTCCAGAGGAGGTTCAAAAAGATGATTAGAGGGATGGAGCATATCTTCTTCAAGAAAAGTCTAAGATAATTGGTATTGTTCAACCTGGAGAAGGGAAGGCTTTGGGCTGACGTAATTGTGGACTTGCAGTACCAGCAGTGAGCAAACAAGAAAGATGGAGAGGAATTTTTACAAGAGCATGTAGTGATATGACGAGAAGGTATGGCTTTGAAGTGAGAGAGGCTTTTAGATTAGATATTAGGAAGAAATTCATTACTGTGGGGGTGGTGAGACTCTTGGAACAGATTACCCAGAGAAGTTGTGGATATCCCATCCCTGGATATGTTAAAGGACAGGTTGGATGGGCAACCTGACCTAGTGGAAGATGTCCCTGCTCCTCAGCAGAGGGGTCGGAACTAGATGATCTTTCCCTTCCATCCCAAACCATTCTATGATCCAATGATTTATCCATGCACGTACACTTTCACTTGTCCTGCCTCCTACCTATGTAGAGATAAGGAAAACTTCAGTTATCCTACACTCTTGGAAAATATATGAAAGTATTTTCAGTGAGATATAGACACACGGCTCCTGCTTCTTTCTATTTGCCACTTTAGTAATTTAAATCCTGCATTTCCTTTAACAAGATCCAAATTTTTCAAAGCTCCACAAATCAGGACACACAGAGTACATCGACCTTTACCCTCACAAACACTCCCCATCCCCATCACCTCTCCAAAGCCAGCACAAAATGAGTGGGATTGATCTTCCACGCCTCCCATATTACTGATGTATTCCAGGGGTTTTATAATTTATTGTACTTGGAGTCAATGAATTGCATGTTAGAAAACAGATCTAGACATCATGTTACCCTGGCAAAATATTGCCTAGAGAAAGAATGTGCTACTACTACTCAGTCATTTCTCCACAGCCCTTTCAAAAGGCTTCATACAAACCAGCAGGGTCAAGGTATCCCAGTAGTATCAAACATTTCATACAGGATCTTGGGTATTTTTCAACCAAATTTTACTGCCAACTTCTCGACTCCACTTAGTACTCTTGATATTTTAAAGATCAATTGGCCTGGTAAGAAATGAATTATTTTGGCATTGTTTAAATCAGGGTTTTTTGGTTTGTTTTTTTTTTGGTTTCATTCCCCTAGACCTTTTTGATGCTTGTGTATTTATTATATGCTTGTAAAAATAGGAAAAGATATTTAAATAATTGGCCTTTCTAAGTAATCAAATAAGAATGCAATAGAAAACATGTGTTTTTTTTCTGTGCAAGACAAGCTTTAGTTTTATGTTTTATTTTTATCTAGGAGGTAAGACCTGACATTATTAGATAGCTTAGCAGCTCACAGATAACTAAGGACTGTATTTTGGCTTGTCAGAAACATGATAAAAGAGTCAAGAGCTTTTTGAAGTCTTATCTTTTTTTAAATCATGTTACTCTTATCCCCAAGCTTCATAGTGCGCATACACATTTGTAAATTATATTCATCAGCAGTTTTCTATTATGCTCAATATAATATATAGTAGTTAACATCAAAATAGTAATGTAAGATTATTTATTATATATTACCAGATATTAAACATGAACTCTGCAGACATTCTGGAAAGCAGCTTGGCTGCCTTGTCATACAAGAATACCTGATGCAAAGACAGGCCTATTCCCTTGCTTACTACCATATGGCAAATCACTTTAGCATGAAAATGAAGCTTCTTTAGGTGAAGCTTGTAATCATAATTACAGTAAAGTACACCATTAAGTGTTTAGTTCTAACTTACATTACAAAAACTTTTATCTGGGTCTCTCCAAGAGCATAAGAAGTTGATTTTATAAAGACTTAGTGAAAAGCAATCCATGGCATTAAGAACAAATAATAAGAGTTTATATATTTAAAACTCCAGAAAATGGAAAGACAGATGAATGGTTGTCACAACATGCATGTATGTCCCAAGAACCGGCATTTCTTTTCATTAAATCTTTGAAATTCCTAAATTCTCCCTGATTATACTCAAAAATTATACTTTGAGCAAAATGTACCACAGGAAACACCTGAGACACTTTGACCTTGTTTTGGAATGCACCTATCTTCTTTACTTTCCTGAAAAATATTATCTTTATGTTTTCAAGACAATCTAAAAAAATTCAAAATTTTGAAAAATAGCACTCTCCGATCAATAGTTTGAAAGCTCAATTATTTTCTAGGAAGAACAAAAAAATAAGTGTAGGCGCTAGATCTGAATAGCTTTCAGCAAGCTGTGTGCCAGATTTCAAGGCAGTGGAACAGCTACATTTATAGACTCATCCTGACTTAAAGTGTATGAAGTTCATAAAAATAGAAAAATTACATCATATTCTGCTGCATCATTCTCTCACTGTTTTCTGTGTTTTTATATTCCCATGTCTGTGAAAAATGGCATATGGATTATGAAAACATATTCATCTATTCATCATGAATCTTGTCAGGTTAAATACATACCTTTTTCTGCCAGCATTAGAGAAATAAGTCTTATAATTAGCAATAGCAAATAAAAAGAAAGCTGACAGAACTTATTTTTGTCTTGACTGCAACCTTCCAGTAGCATCTGTAATACAATAATCCATCTGCTTACTCCTGGGAGTTTCCCATTACCTTTGCCCATTTTCTGGTGCCCTTTGGATAACATTTGAAACACTGCAACTTCCTCATGTATTTCTATACAAGCCAAGGAGTTCCTACTAGAAACACATTATCTAGGGAGAGCATTTAAAACTCTTATCCAGAATTGCACTATCCGTGCTTATTTGTCAAAAAACCAAGATGAACCCGGCTTGAGAAAATTCCAGTCTCACTTGAAGACAAAATTTAATTCCCAAGATGTCCAGTGCCATGAATTATCACTCAGTGTAGTGGGTAATCCTGTCCAGAGCCATCACTGCTTGCTCACTGCTAATTTTCACATGCAGCCCCCATGCCCCATAGCAGCCCAAATGCTCCCCTGAAGTGGTGCCAGTGTCCCGAGGGCTGCAAGCCATCCAGCCCCAATCCCACCCAGCCCCAGCCCAGGGTGTGTGTCAGGATGACCTGAAAAGGGAAAGGAGCTGCAGTAGTGGTGGAGCAGGTGCTCCCTGGGGAAGCCTTTGCTCTAGGGAGGGTCCTAGATAGCTGCTTCATTTCCCATTCAGCCCCTGGCAGCAGCAAGAGAAGTGGGAAGCAATCAAATACCTTCACACGAGGTGCATTGGCTTCAGCAATAACATCACAGCATTAAAGAGGTTACTGGACATTTTCACACGTATTTTTTGATTTTCAGAATGCTTTAACAATCAGAATAATGAAATTAATGTACTGAAAGAAACTACATGGGTATAACTTGTGCAAGTGTAAATTTTACTGTACTGTCAGTCTTGATTAGGGTTTTTTAATAAAACACACTAGTGTTTGTTTGACTGATGTGCACTGCATTAATTTTTCAAAAGGTAATATTTAGACTATATTTTCTCATAAAAAACACTCAACAAAACTTAAGCAAAATGCTTTTAAAAGTACCATTTTGCTCACAATTTCACACTCTTTTCAGGGATGATCACAAATTCATATATTATACCTGAATCTCTGCCAGGAAGATGAGGAAAGAAAAACCTCTCATGTAACAAACTATCACTCATTAGGTGAATAATGCAAATGGCTCAGACATATGAACACCTGCACAGGGATCCACACTGAATTTTATTCCTATATATTTATTCCTATATATTGACATTTTTGGAAGAAGAATCTAGAACAGAGAACAGAGTTTACCTTCCCACTGAAACCAGTATTAACTGTATACATTGTTAACAGGTCGAAATCTGAGCAACATCTCAGAACTGACTGGAGTTTTATTCCCTCATGAAGTGCTACACAAAAAAATGATCTCAAAGGCAAAATGAAATACAGGAGGAAAGGGCAATCCTATATGAAAAAAATTCTAGGCTAGAATATTCTCAGCTGCACTTTGTTAGTGTTTCAAATAAACTATGACACATGCCTCCATCTGTATGCCTTGTTTAATCTGACTTTCCTCCTGATGTTCCTCCTGCCATGTGCTCTCTTTCCCAGGACTCAGCTAGTATTCCAAAAACCACTGTTGTCCTCTGCTCTTCTCAGTGGCTAGCATTATCTGGTCTGTCTAAAACATGACAAACATGTACTACGCTTTTTGGTCTCTTTGTAGCCAGACTCTCTAACCCAGCTCCCATTGAACTGGGGAGAATGTAGCACAGCCTAGATACACAGTGCCATTATCCAGGATTTGCTTGCTCCTGGTCTTTCACATCAAGAGGCTTTGCACAGGGAAATATAACTCAGCATAGTTCTTAGGTCATCCATATCAACAACTTTGACTCTTGACATGTGTATGAACAATTTTGTCAAAGACCCTAAGGCAGTTTTCCCTAGAAGACAGACTTTTTTCTTCATGACTGAATTACACTTTTAGATTCATATTAATCTTGATTACGAGTTGCTTAATCTCATTCTCATTCATATGTGAGTGACTATGTTTTTAACACATCGCTTGCTAATTTTCTTTTAAATTTGTATCAGAGAAGAACGGCATGAGTTATACCCTCGACAGAGATGTGAAAAGCCTCATGAGGTATGTTGCTGCTTTGAGCATTTATTGACACCTTATTTAACACTAGATTAACAAACATATTTTTGTGGCTTTAGTGTCAAACCAGTGTACAGCTAACATTAAGTCATGATTTTCTTTCCAAAATTTAATAACATTTTAGCCAAAGAAGTGCCATCCAAATGTTTGTTGTAATAGTACATCTCTTATGGTATAAGTGCTCAGGTAACACAGCTGTCAGGACTGCTACTTTTTCAGTGTTGCCCTTGGAACCAGACATCTGGATCCTTTTCTTCATTTTTAATAGCTCATATCCCAGAAAAAATTCTCACTGTGACGTAAAAAGAGGATAAATACCTTTGTTAGCGCAGCAGTGCTAACAACCCAAAGACTAGACCAAAACGTATGTGTTGCTTTACCTCTGTAAGTAGTAGCAAAAACCTGAAAGGACAGCAGAGTAGGTTTTTTCACCAAAGTTCCATAAAACTGTCGATGTGAAACAAAACAGAGCTATCCCAGTGGCTTAAATGGATTCAAAATATTAGTAAATTCAAAGCATTTTCAAGAACCCTCGTTCTGCACTTGTACTCTTGCTTCCCTGAAGAAACTACCTGAATTTAACACTGAGTTTAGCTGACTCAGATCCAAATGTCCACAACACACGTGGCACTTGAGTCCTATCAGTGCTGAATTGCCACAGCAACACAACACTGCACATGGTGTTCCCATTTCTGAGGGTAGATACCAGGAACCTGAGTGAGACATACAGGAATTGTTTTTGTATTCAATCATGAGACTCCTTCTCCGCCTTTTTGTGGCCCTGTGTGGGTGTGTTTCCAGCTTGCCAACACAACAAATTAAAACATTTCTGATCGCACATGCCTTTTTTCTCTGTTGTGGCCACTGTTATGTATAACCTGCTAATTTTTCTATTAATAAAAGATGGTCCAAATGGAAATACAAAACAAAAGTTGTCAGAGAAGAAGCTCCCTGTTCCCTAGCTCAGTGATAAGAGGACTGATCAAGACCATTATGCAGGATGGATGAAAAGGCAAAGAGGAAGATACAGATTGAGGTCACCTCAGTTCCTTTGAGGTGGTCTGGCAATTCACTGTTTCTTCTTAGACATGAGCTAGGAAGTGGCAAAGGAGGTGAGGGATGAAAAAGAAAGAAGGTGGTTCTTCATAAACTAGGTGTAATCAGAATCAGTAACTCTTTGTCACTGGTTGTCACAGATGCTAAGATTCCATTGATCAAGAGGAGAGCCGTGTCCAGGATCACAGGGAGGGAAACCCCCTGAAGTTTATTGACTACAGAGGGACTGCCTCAAGTTTCTTATATATGTGCTGCCACAGGCACTGTATTTAGGCCAGTAGGCCATATTCTGAGCCACTGCAGCCCTCTTCACACACTTGTCTATGATTCGTTTTTAAAGAGGGCTAGCTTACACGTAATGATTTTTCTATTACGCTTACTAGGATCTAGGGTATGTGACATTATAATGGCAATTGAAATGCATTTTTCACTGGCTGGGCTCATAAGTCTTCTCAGTTCCTGGCTAGTGCATGGGGACTTAGGATACCATTTTCTGGTAGGCAAGAGGAATTGCATGCCTAATTTCCATGTACACTGAAATGAAAATGTACTTCTTAGTGTTTGCACATACAGACATTCTGCCAAGTACATCAGCAGTTGCTTGAGTCACAGCATCTGCTGAGTTTCTGAATCATGCTCTTAACCTTGAATGTAGTAAGACATTGGAAACAGCTCCTGATATGTGCTTCAGCTAGAATATATTTACATACCACAGGGAGTGTGAGATATGCAACAGTCATAGGTGTCTCATTAAAAGAATCATACTCCTCTTCCCATCCAAAATACCTGGACCAGGACTGAAAAGAGGCTGATGCATTCACTGGTCCCCCAGTGCAAAGGTAGTTTTAAAAAACCAGAATGTTTACTTTTCTTTCCCCACTAAAGCCATACCAGTACACATTTTTGGTTTATTCAGTAAAAGGTTTTAAATGTTTACCTAATGCAGTTAATCTGGTGCTTTTTGTGCATTGCAATATTAGCTGTGAGAGGCAGGGCTGCTATGCAGAAGGACCTCAGTGGGGCTGGAGGGCTGGGCTGACAGCAACATTGGGAAGTAAAGCAAAGGCCAATGCTTTGGGCATCCTGCCCTGTGGAAGCAATCAGGCCATGCAGCAGTACAGACTGGGAATCAGTTGGCTGAAGAACAGCTTCACAGAAAAGGACATGCAGGTCTCATGGAACATAGGCTGAATGTGTCAGCAATGTGCATTTGTCCAATTATATATGAAGAGATGTTTACATCATAATGTTGCTCAAATGTGGGTTCTTGTTGCCTTCAAAAGCTGTGGAATCTCTGTCTTTAAATTTATTCAAAACACAGAGCACCTGGTCTATGCTGACTATGCTTTGAGCAGGGCAAATCGATGTCCATACAGTTGATATCCAGATTTGATTTCCAAACTGAATTAAAGGGTTATTCAGTTATTTCTGCCCAATTAAAATACATTCTAATACCCTCTAAATAATTTCACATTTAGGACTAAATGGTTGTGCTCCCTCCTTCCTCTGCAAGCCCACTAAATCACTACTAACAATAAAAACAGTCCTCTTAAAATTAAACTGTCTATGATTATAAACCAGATGTATGTACTCAGACCTCTGTGATGTTAATCAAGTTCTGGAATAAACAGAACAGACTTTCACTGATAACTCCAGCAGCAGCCAATAGCAGATGCTCAGGGAAATATCAAGCACTCAGTCTTGGATCAAGCAAGTGGCTGGAACGAGCCTCCTGTTATCTCTGGACCTCTATAGAGGAATGGCTCAAAGCTTAAGAAACAACTACATAAAACTGAAGTGAAATCTTCAGCAGCAGCATGTTAATTAAAATCAGCTAGGATACTGGGCTTCTGGAAGGATCGGACTACCATCTGAAATCTTTGGATTTCATCTTCCAGGAGGCATATTTCAGAGGTTTGTTTAAGTGAAACAGAATAACTGTTCCACTAAACACCTTCTTCACATCTAGAAATCAATCCTTAGAATGGCTTGCTAGATGTGAAGAAGGTGTTTAGTGGAACAGTTATTCTGAATCGAAAGTCACACCGGGATCACTGCATACAAAAAGGCAGCCAACACATATTATTTTCTTTATCCTTTTTAGTTATTTGTCTAACGTACTTGCTCTTATAGCTCCTAAAAAAAAGTAATGTCAAAGACTTCCACAGCCCAATTGCACTGCAGGCAAAAATGTATCTTTTTCTTGCTCCAGTGTAATAGCTTTGGCTGAGGATTTTCTAGTGTGCTTTGTTTTGTACTCTGATGGCACAACACATGCAAAGAGCTATGTGATGACTCTCAGTTCTCTCCGTGTCTCCTGCTCCCTTCACAACAGTGTCACGCACTCTGTCTCACCCATCATACTTCTAAAGACACATCTGAGTTCATGGATTGAATAAGGTTATTTTCCTCCTTATCTGACCCAGGATAAATGAACAGAAAAGCCTCTTTGGAATGGAAAGCCCAATCAGAAATATTGCTAGCTGGTATCATTGAGAAGGAACCTGCTGCCATCTGCAACAACAGGTGTAAGGGGAAACCACAGAAAACTCATTTTGCACTCCAGCTGACTGCCTGAGGCATACCAAAATTGAACATGTGAATTCCCTATGAATAAAATATATTCATAAGTGTTATTTTGTTCTGAGAGTTGTTACTTCCTACCCAACAGGGTGAATGCAAACAGTTGAGTTGTGGACAACAGCATAACCTGTAGCAAGTCAATAACTTTTAACACAGAAGGCATCTTCCTTTTTAAGTGTTTGACCTCTGTAGTCAGAGAATTATATTCTTTAGCTTCACATTATCTTTTAGACTGCAAAAAGCATTGGAGCGCATACACAAAAATCTGACGACACAAAATCTATGCAAGAGCATTAGATTTAGATCTAATCTTTCCAGGATTATAGACACCCTCTGGCTTAATCCCTGTGCCAAAAAGGATGATTTGTGAATTAGTGTGTCATTAAGATGTAAGTAAGTCTGTAGCCCCTAGCAAAACACAGGCACAGTTAAACCATGCATGTGTTTTCAGACCTTTCTATACATTGAAGACTTTAGCTTCCGAAGTATCATCCCAATAATATTGCACTGTTTATTCTGCCACTACTCAGTATTCCTGGTTTTACACCACCAGAGAGAAAGTAAACAGATAAATTTCACACACAGCTCTCTGTGTTCAGCTTTTTGTTTTTTTAATCCACATTATGGTCTCTTGTTTTAATGTAAAAAGGACTACGCAATAATTCCATTTACCCATGTTCCCATTTTACAGACTCCTTCAGGAGTTGGTTCATTCAAATAAAAAATTTGAGTCTGATCTTCCCATAATTGTGTTATGTTTGAACTATTTTCAAGAGGTTTACTTCCCTTATGTGCTATGAATAATTCCAGTGTTCAGAGACTTTGCAGCTGTTCAAACTACAGCTCATCTTTGAGTAGCTTTGCCAAAATTTAGACATACTTATACATGTGTGTACAGAACCACATACACAAAGTCTTGAGAAGCAGAGTAGTAAAATAGGGCAAATCTAATCAATATGTAAAACTATTCCTATGGAAAAGATGCTTTGTCATGTTTGGCATGCCAAACTAACAAATTTGGAATTTTAAAGAAATAATGACTCCGGTAGAAAGAAAACGCCTGAGCACTTAAAGGTTAGCTCTGCTGGACCGGTTTCTAGAAGACCTCCTCTCTTGTCAGAAACCACCTTTCTGGTGTCTCCAAATCTAACTTGAACCAATGCTTTGCCTGCTAATAGTGGGGGTCATGGATAAACCCCATTTATATGGGCAAAGAAGCAGAATGAGAAAGGCAGAAGCAAGCATGCTTTCTAAAGAAAAGCAGCCGTTTAGAGGCAAAAAATAGCAAAAAGCTCCCATCCCTAGGTTAAACACTTCTGACCAGACTTTGCTTTCTTGACAAGATTTTACTGCAGCTCATGCCTACTCATTTCTCTGTTTCAGTCCTTTTCAACAAAATTTTTTTTGTTTCCAGTATCCTCCTTACTATTCTTACTTGGAAATGGCTTTTCATTTCTGCTATCTCACCAACTATCTTCCTGTCATCTGCACATAAATAATGCAACTGAACAGGGATGTAAAGCCTGACTAAATTAAATTTAAAATAACACAGACTACAAACTCAGAAAGCTGAAATAAGAAAACCTGCTCAAAAGCAAAAGTTCCGCAATGGAATTCCAATCCAACTTTTATTCTCTCTTACATTTGTTAGGAACTAAGCCTGGATACAGAGTGATGCTTCATGAACCTCTGACTGCAGAGCAAGTTATCCCCAGCTCACAGCAGTTTAATGATCCACGTGGGCAAAATATTTGCAACTGTCTAATAAAAATACTAATCCATTGATGTTAATGCTTTGCTATCATTGTATAACAGCCAGCTGGGGAGAAGCTGGAGCGTTTCACCAGCTATTATTGGAAGCCTCAGCAGAGGAATGACTTTTAGTTTGTGAACTACAAGTAAAATCTGCTATCCTGACTTCTCTGTAATTAAGGAAGATGCAAATAACTTGTAACTGATTGTTTGCTACTGTATGCCATTTAGAGACTCGTTAATATTTATTATTCAGAAATAAATTTCAATATTTCCATTTTTAGCAGAAATTTATATTGATGGGAAATGATCAATCACTCCCTTGCTGTACAAAATAGATAGGGTTTTTTTCAAAAGAATATTACAGAATAAAAAGAATAAAAATATCCTTTTATTGGGTGGCCTCATTGTTCCAGACAAAAACCCCTTCTAATCAAGTCTATATGGTGTCCAGCACAAAAAACAAATTCAAAATCCGGTTGAAGCCTTTGCATGATCTATCAATATTAATAGGAAACTACAATAATAGTAAAATGAGAAATTAAGTCCTGTGTGATTCACTCTTTGAAAGGAAATTTGTACCTTGAACTTTCATAAAGAAGAAGTATTCGGTGTACAAATCAATCTCTAGCCAGAGGGAAAGAAACAGTAACTCATCAGAGAATTCTCACACTCAGGCTGAAAACTCAGGAGCTCCTTAAACACAGGTTGCTTTGCCTTCACAGGGAAAGCAAGTCATTTAAATGCCACACTCTCATGCCACCATCTGTCACAAGGCCAGTAAAGAAGTGTCCAACTAAATTATGCTAACAATTTCTGAATGATCTATAGCAGATGCATGCTTTGTGGAGTTGCTGAGGGCATAAATAATGGGTAAAATCCTGCTCCTCTTACTTTCATAAATAGCTCTATTTTAAGAGGAAAGTGTTATTTACTTTCTATTACTGTCTTGGACTGTGCAAATTAACTCTGTTCTCTTGCTTTACACAAGCTTACACATATTTATATTCTGCAAATTTTTTAAAACCACATAAAATGTGGTAGATAATGCACAAGACGTGGGGTTTTGTTTCGTTTTTATCTCTTAGAAGGCTACAGCTAGCTCTCTTTCATAGGTCACTGCCTTTGAATTCCATAAGTGTTCTGCACAGCGACTGCCTTACGTTAGGTGCTACAATAACACCTAGCAAAGGAAATAAGATCTGAGCTGTTATAACAAGCAGTGAAATACAAGGTGTCTTGAAAACTAAGCATATTAAATATGCAGACCACAGAGGCCGCTCACCCAACCACTTTAACAGCGTGACAACAGGGACTAGGATTATTATAGTACCGTTCTGGTACGCAGTGTTATCTTCAAGTGCACTTTTCTGACCCAGATATTCTCAGTGTGCTTCTTAATGGGGAAAGCTCATGGAAACAACCAGAAGAGGTCCTCGTTCATACAGTGATGTCACATTAATTTTTGTGCTTTTCAAATTCAGATGAAGCTGACAGACAGCTTCTCAGGAGTGCAGGAAAGGAAGGTAGAGCAAAACAGCCTGTTTCCTTATCAGGAGATATTCAGGAACCTTGAAAACCTTCTTGACAGGTAGTTCCTGATAAGAAAAGACTGCATGGATGAGTAGAATTGGTCCACTACAGGGAAGTTTCTTAATTCTTATTCTTGAACACTGAAGATTGCAGAGCACCGAAGATCTGCCACAAGAGGTTGCCTCTCATCTCCTTGCCACATTCACACAGCATTCTTAGCAAGAGGGAGAGCCCACAAAGGAGAAGCCAGAGAATCCACTCAGAAACAGCAAACACAAAGAAATTCACCCAGAGCAAAGCATCCTCGGCTCTGTGCAGCAAATGGGCTCTGAAGTTGTAATTGCTACCTGTGAAAGACCTTCAAGTCCATGTGGATAAGGGGTGGGGGACAAAAATCAAACTTGGTGTGCTGTAGGGTGCGCATTTGGCATGCTGAGGGTAATTCCACTTATTCCGTCCTGCAAAGCAGATAGCAGACTCCCAAAACAGTAAGAAAAGGGCAACAAAAATTATCAGAGATGTGAAGAAAACATTTTGTGTGAAGAGAGACAAAAATAATAGTCTTTAGTTTAGAAAGCAGTCCAGATTGACAAAATCTTCACAATGAAAAATAGTGAGAAATAATTCCTTATTTGTACTTCCTGTCAGGATTTAATTTTTAAAAAAAAAAAATTAAAAAGCTAAAAATCACTTATTTTTAATTATTCTTTTAAACACACTGCATGTCAATCAGGTTTGGAACATAATAGTGCCACATTGAGGCCAAATTAATAAAAGAGTGCTGAAAGACTTGTGGAAAATACATCCTTCAGGCTGTTTGATAATTATAATTTGAAACCAGTTCAAGTAGACCCTGACAGCTGTTTGCTGGAGCCTGAAAGGGACACAGTATTAGGTCCATATCTTCAACTCCTTTCCAAACAGCCTCACCAAAGTGTAGGATGCAAGGCTAGGCAAGCTTTTGGTCTGACCCCATGCAACAGTTTCTTGTCTCTATAGAGCAGCCCACTCCCCTTTATCTGTTGACAGAATAGCTATAAATCTGTTAGAACCTGAATGGAGAATCTCTGTCAGGTCCCATTACCTACAAAATAGTAAACAAAAAGAAAATAAACAGAGCATGAAGCACTGGGGTGGGTGAGGGAGAGGGAAAGCACAATAAAACTGTAACTTTTTTTAAGATATTTTAGGTACTGATTTTGTTCAGCAAGCTTGGAGCCTTGAAACCTTCTGCCAAATGAAATCTGACAGCAAGAGGAAAAAAAAAAAAACCAGTGGCATTCTTCAGGGTTTTCCATGGATTTTTTAGAATCCATATTTATTTGCACTAATGACTAGCTGATAATTCATACTGCTTCAAATCATAGTAGAGAAGGAGATCCATTATTATTTGAAAGGAAGGGTACTTATCCATTCACACTGCATCAGGAGGGGGGAGGTCTGACTTCAAGCTTATTTCACAACATTCCTGGTGTTAATTAATAACATCTGAGCCCCAAATAATGATCCATGCTGCCAGACACTTGCATCTGTTTATAAACATAACTGCTAGAATATATTCATGTATTGCACAGGGATATACTGTCTGAATACATTTTATAGTTCAATAACTAAGAAAAACATAGTTTAAAAAAAAAAAAAAGCTTAATAGTTGGCTGAAGCCAAAAACACTTCACTTTTAAGTGCAACAATCCAATGGACCATCAGCTGGGAAAGACAAACCTTTTAAGGGTATCCCGAGATTTGTAACTGGCCTAGGTATGGTATGTTTCTCAGTATCTAAATACATAAAACATTAATATTCTGTTGATTATTTTCTTAGATCCATTTTATAAAATCCACTCAGTTTTTCTGCCTTTACTGAAAATATATTAGTCTAAAACTTACCTATTTCAATCAACTGATTATCTGTTCTTTCAATTGCTTACCCAATTTTTGCTTCAGTATAATTGGATAGAATCTAAAATAAGGATTTTTGTCTATTCTTTGGCTCATGTTGATATCCTTTTTTAATTATTCCAATGAATTTTTCTCATCATTGAAAAGAAATTCAGGTTTATTATTTTCCACATCAAATTCTCTGCACAATTCTTCACAAGACTCTTTATTTCCTATCCCTAACTTGCCACGAGATAGCAGACTCAGAAAAGGATTTTCTCATGAGCCACTTGCTACTGTCTTGCCAAAGTCCTATATGAAAATTGAGGCCAATTTCCTGCAGAGGTCCCCTGACAGGTGGGCTCATTTGAAACTTGAACTGGTAATGATTTCTTTCTATCAGCCACTCAACTGCTTATTCATTTAGGTTTCTGGAGATCCTTATAAGTGTTCAAGTGGGAGCATAAAGAGACTTTGTTCCCTATAGGAACTTATGAGAACTACAAACATCTCCTTTCAGGTTGGTAGGAAGATTTGGTATAGCTGAGACCTAGCACTACTTTTATGAAATTCAGTAAAGCCATTTTTACTGACAAAAGCAGATTTGATGTCAAGGAAAACAAACCAAAAAAAAAAAAATCAAAAAAATCAACCAATCAATCAAAACAACAATTCCTGCCTTGTAGACAAAGACATTAATAAAATTTATGTATTATTTGAAGTGCAAAAGATTTTTAAAATATCTTGTAGATGAAAAAGTATCAAAGTTGATTTTAAATTAATTCCTTTACACTTCAGAAAATTTTAAATTTTAGAATACCTGAATAACAGAAATCAATTTCTGAAAGTATTCTGAAAAGACAATGATGGCCTGAAGAAAGGAACAAGGAACATGTGGAGATGTCTTTCAGGCTGGAAAACTCAAGCTGCACATTACTTAAATGTTACAATTCATGTTGTGCATTACACAAATGAACAAACAAGCAATAACCTTGCTCTACGTGGTTCCCTGCCAGCTGCTCGCTCCTGCGTTATTTTTGTTCTCCTGTAGATCACTTTTTAACTAGCTGTTCACCTCTAAGTTTTGGTAAAGTGAAAGATATATTACATAGAACCATGGGCTCATACACCTTACATTTTAGTGACAAAGTATCTGAAAACAAGTTTTGAGTTTAGTAAAAGCTAGAGAAGACACAGTTTGTAACCATGCAGATAATATTACCCGTGCAACACAAGAAATGTATCAGTGAGGCAAGGAATATTTGTCTCTGAGAGAAGAAAATCACTTCCCTACAAGAAAGAGTGCATGAGCATTGGGTAAATTACAGTCCTAGCTTTATATTTCAAATTACAGTTAAGAAAATACAGGGAAGAAGGATCTGAACATCACTTTCATAGTCTGATGTTTTTCCAAATGCCTCTGGAATTGTACTTTTAAAGCACAAAAGTAAATTTAAATCTTGTTATGTTGTATTCCATGTGTATTTGGCCAAATAAAACAAAGAAGGGTGGGAAATTCAACTAACCACTGTAAAAAAATTTACTCATCATCTCTGAGAGCTTTGAAATCTCATTTTGACAAGACAGTTATTCTGTGCAAACAAACAGCATGTTGTGAAAAGAAGGAAAGCAAGGAAATGCAAAAGCTGTGTAATACCATTTCCCTTTGGTACTGGATGTTTCTTGCTGTCAGTTTAGATTTCATCACATTTTTCTAAATCTACTGTTTACAGTGAGAGACTACATTGACCATATTAAGAGAAAAGTGCTGTGCACATTGATGTGCGCTTAGTTACTACAAGAATGTTTCACCCATTGAAACAAATATGTTTCTTATTTGCATTCAGGAAGAGCAGCTGTTTCTTGTGAGTATTGAGACAAATTTTAATTCTGATAATCTTTCATTCTGACTCCATAAATATGTGTCTTAGTCTTAATGCAAAAATAGCAACTATTTGAATTTTTGAAACTGTACTGATACTACAGAAAGTATACTTAAAGAGTATGTGTGGCTGGGTGTGCTATTTTAGCTAGTAATATATTTCTTGCTGGTGTTGACATTGAAGCACTCGATACAATTCATTTAGGGTTTTCTAAGACACACACTGAAGAAGAAGAGTGTCCTAGTGACTGCCATGCCAGCTTTGGTAGACCAAAAAGGACAGTCAGTGTTCCACATTACTTTGGAAGGCCATGCTTATTCTTCCAAACCAAAGAAAGTTACAGTTGTCATGTCAGGAAAAGGCTTCCCTGGTGCCTAGAATCACATCATCCACTTTCCAAACCATCACTGCACAAAAAGATTTCTGAACCATGGCAGTTTGCAGCATACTGATTTCTTTAACATGGTAACACAGATTTAAGTCTTGACCATATCTGGATGCATTTTTTACCAAAGATTACTAAAATGATTAGGACCAAAATTGGAAAATGGAAATTACCATTTACACATGGTAAAGAAAAAACAAACAAAAACCTCCTTGAATGTTTCAATATTGGCTAAAACTTTTATTTTGAGCCCTCAGGATCACAGATTATATTATTTCCCAGGAAAAGATCCCCTTTAAACTGTCCTCAGCATCTATCGTGTGGTGTTCTTAGATGCCTCTGCTAATACAGATTCCAGAGCCTCCCTCAGCAAATCTACGCCTGTACTTCACTGTACTTTCTAACACACTGTACTTTCTAACACACAGTACTTCCGCATGTCTAAAAACTTTCAAGGCCTCAGACCTCTCACATTACTCCTGTCTGGGTTGTCTGCCACTTGTCCAGGCCTTGTCTGAAGTGCATTACTCCAATAAAGTTTGAGTTAAAGCATTGGAAATACGTAAGATGAATTTTTCTGCCCATCAGTGTAACACCTATTATATTATTATAGAAGATTTCCAACACTATATGGCATTGCAGGGAGCCACAAGGTCTCTTTGGAGCAGACTTCATAAACCTCTGTCAAAAAGAAGCAAGGTAGCAGACACTACCCCTGTTAGGGGAAGAGAGTTGGATTACATACAAATCCTTCCACCTCCTTTTTCCCTAACCTCATTCCAGATGTTGAAGATCTGCTGTTAATTACACCCCTGATGTTTAAAGTGCTTCTATTCTCCCCTCACTTCCTGCATAGTTAATATGAGTATCTCCTATTCCATTGTTTACACCACAGATGAAAATACTTCACAGACCCATGACCAGCCCCTGGTGAACCCCACAAGATCAGTTCTTTCAGCTTGATCATAAGCTGCTGGTTACTACTGTGACTATTTTTCCCCACCAGATATACTTTGTAGGACATACCTCCAGGCTGTGTTTCTTGACTGTTTCAGAGACCTCCACCTGAGGAAATATCTAAAGTTTTATTAAAGACACATTATTTAGAAATGCCTCATTTTTTTCCTATTCTGTGATGTTACAGGAGATAATTAGGCTACTTTGGTATGATTAATTCTTTTCAAGAGACACTTGCTGGTCTTGAGAGCTGGGTCTATTATTTGTTTTTCTCTGGGTTCAGAAGTTAAGTTGACTGCTCATTGATTTTCTGAGTCCTCATCCTCTCTAACTTCTCTTTTCTCTTTAAAAGCCACGATTACTCTTGTCCTTCCATATCTCCTGGAACCCCACCCACCCTCCATGACATCTTGAAGCAACAAGGACAGCCTCAGTTACCTCCTTAAGTATTCCAGGGTGAGTTTCATCAGGCCCTGCCAATTCATAAGCATCTCTAACCTGTTTTTTCTAAAGCTAGTTGGAGCACTTACCCATCTGTCACCAATGTTCATTGTGTTAGCCATCTGGCCACGTTTATCCTGGTTAGTGAAATTGAAGCAAAAAGGCACTTAAACACTCCAGTTTTCCCAATATCCAATCATTGTTTTGTCTTTTCAATGGGATTTTTTCAGCACTTCCTTTTTCTATCAATGTAAATTTCAAATTTTTTTTGGTCATCTTTATTTCTCATATCCATGTTGACTCTACCAAGCCCTGATATTTTCTGGTTTTTTCCTATATATAGAAAATCTATATATGTCTGTGTGTGTGTATATAGATATTTATCTATCTCTATATGATATATATGTCATATATATAGATATATAATAAAATATTTATATATATATAACATAGTAATTGTTTGTGTGAGAGCAAAATATCCTAATCCTTCAGTATTAAAGAATAATGCAAACAAAATTAAGAAAATAAAAGTAATTTTGGAAAGATAGATGACCCCAAAACCATGTTTTCAGTAAAAAAAGTTAAATAAATAGTACAGGTTAAAATAAAATACTTTTCAGGTAATTTGTTTGCTTTGCCAAAAAATAAACAAATAAACAAACAGAGAAATACCAGGATTTCCCAAGTATTTTTACAAGGACAATAGAATATGAAACTGAGCTACAAGCTGTTCATCTATCTCCAGTGCTACAACTAATACTCATTCCCAAAACACAGAGGTTACTACTACAGGGGAAAAACATACATCTCTAAAGAAAAGGAAACTATATGCTAGTCCATAAAAACTTCTCTCACACAACCATGTCAGCAGCTGCTTGCTAAGATACAAAGCAAAGAGCCTTTCCCCTGCATTTGGGGATTTTTTGATTAATATTTCTATTATTTTAACCCACAGAGATCTTATTCAATGCCACAATATGAATAGCCAAGCATCTGATAAGATGTCACTGGAAGTAAGATTATGCAAGATTTGCTGTAATTTTGACCATAGGCAGATTGTCAGAAAACAGCATGAGAAAGAAGAGTAATACCTCTAAAACAATATATGACACTTTACAGATAGGACCAGTAATTTGTCAGCATTTGAAAGGAAAGTAAGTTTATATATGAAGACAGTAAGAAGACAGGAAGAAGGCCACGTTGCCTTATTGTGGAAAGATAAGAAGACTAAAGAAAGAATCAGAGGATTGAGAAGATTCCTAAAGTTTGCTGCATCTGTAAATTTATTTGATCTCAAAACATATCTTAGTGCAATATTAAGTATTCGCTGAAGAAGATTGTGTTTACCTTTGCATCACAGGACTCCTGAAATATTTGAATCATGAATGAACACCTCTGAAACATCTGGGTTTTTTTGCCCACAAGCTACTTTCTTGATACCAGTCATCCCCTGGACTGACATCAATCAACCTTTAAAACTATAGGTTCAAAAGGCATATTCCTTATTTTTTTTTAAAGTTTGTAATTCAAATGCACTTTTGATGTGGGAACATACTCAAAGCAATGTGCTCATCAATGAAAACATACCTAGCAACAAACATGGGACAGCTTCTTTTATATTAATAAGGCTTGATTCAGAGGAAGTTCAGAGGAAAATTCATTACTTTTTTCCAGGCTAAACATATTTTCCTTTCCATTGATTAACAGTCTACTTCCCCCACAGCTTCACAAAAATTATCCTTTGGGTCCTGCTGCATCTCCATCAGTTTGTCCCACCAAAAGTGTAGCAGGGAAGACCCATGTTTACTTCTACAAAAGTCTGGAGCCTGATCATAACACTATGTCCTTACAAAGCCTTGGGGTTTGGCTACCATGGGTCAAGGCCAGTCCTCTCCTCTGGTCTCAGACTTAATTGCAGCCAGGCCAGGTAACTGGCTGATCTGAACCACTGACCACTGACTTGGTCCCCTTCATTGCTGGGGACCCATGGACATCTTGAGTGGCCCTAATCACTGCTTCTGGACCTGCTCTGCACTTCTAGTCTGGGCAGTGTGTGATGGCTCCATTTCTCAGGGAGGGCATGGCTCTGACTCCTTGCTCTGATCCTCAGCTCCCAGGCTGTCTTTCCTCATGGAGCATCCTGCTTCCTGACATCAAGCAAAAAGAAATCCTGAAAGCATTGTGTTTGGTTTTATTTTTAATGGTGAAACCTGGTGATAATTAAAAGGTCAGAAATTAAGCTGAATTTCTGTGACACTGGGAAAATAGATAGCCTTCTAGGGCAACAAAGCATGAGAAATATGCACACACCCCATGGAGCAGAGTTTTTTCTCTGTTAGCCCTAGCTAAAGAACTGCTGATAAATTCACATACTTGGCAATTTTATCTTTATCTTCTTGGGAAAAAGGCCTAAAAAATATTGGTACCTGGGAAGCTGGAGCATGGGCACACGCTTACACTGGCCACACTTAATTGTATCAAAGTACAATGCAAAGGTTGCTGAACAGTGCAAGCTGCAGAGGGAATGGTCACCCTCATCTTCAAGCTGCTTTCATTTGCTGACCTCCTTGCCTCTACAAGGATCTTTAACTATTTCCACATATCTGGGCTTATATCTTTTTCTTTCTTTGCAAAAGGAAACAAATCACATCCTTTCCACAGCTACTCTCAGCTGTTTCTAAGTGAGAGATCAGGTGGAGGATGATGCAATGGCATTGCATGACCTTCTCTGTGTTGTGGCTCTTTTTTTCTCATTTGTTCAATGCCCCCTCTGCACACATACAAAGGAGGGGTAAAACCAAGCCAAATCTCCTGCCACCATGTCCTGGGTTATGGAACTACAAGGGGTTTCTTTTCCTTCCATAGACACACTGAGGTCAGAGAAAAGGAAAAGTCCCTCAAAGGGCTGTGATTTATTTGGCCTCTCACCTTTTTTCTGTCCCTCTAGGCACCATTTCTTACAAGCAGGCACAAGACTTTCCAGGGCTGA
Organism: Parus major; assembly: GCF_001522545.3. Lineage (NCBI taxonomy): Eukaryota > Metazoa > Chordata > Aves > Passeriformes > Paridae > Parus > Parus major. The sequence goes on from NC_031769.1 coordinate 103,417,106, forward strand.
CTTGTTTTTCTCTGAAGTAACCTTCTAAAGTCTATAACAATTCAACTTGCTCTAGTCACTTCACCAGCAAAATTACTTAACTTGAGGGGAAAAAAAGGAAAGGAAACTGTAGATTTACCCAATGTAAGATTACATTTGGGCCAGTGCAGCAAAAAAGGATGAACATCTCCCAGGCAAGGATATTTGCGCCTCCTCACAGATTTGTCTCTAAAACATGAGAGAACACAACAGATGTATATTACATTGAATAAGTAATATACACATTTTACTCGTCTCTTTGTGTGGTGCAGCATGGAGAAGTCTCCTTTTCTCACTGGTAATTAGAAGGTGCAGCAGATGGTGAGGCTTACTGTACTTGGTAAGGTCCATTGAAGGAACTCAGGCTGCCAAGTGATTCTTCATTAGAACAGGCCTCTTAAGGTGTACCAAGTATCTTTTCCTAGGATTTAGAAAACATTCTTTTGTGCAGTAATATATTGCTAAAATAATTATTCTTGTTCCTACTGAATGATTTTTTTTTTTTTCTGGCATCAGGAGCATTATTCTAATTATAACACCCAGAGGCACCAAATAATGGATACATGGCCAGACACCATCTCTGTCACTAGCCGAAAGAGCTTGTAAGTCAAACAAAAGAAAGAGACATTATAATCATTGCCTATGTCAAAAAAGAGAAGGCAAAGAGGTCATGTCTTGTTAACATGGCAACACAGAGCCATAGACAATCTGTATCATAAATTCAGGTCTCAGACTGCTTCAGCCAAATACAAAAAATATTCTCAAACAGTAGCAACTTAGCCTTTTCAGCTTCAGATCAAACCACTGCACTTTGAAAAAAATCACTTCTCAGAAATGGTGATACCCTTCCCTGAGAAGTTTTTCTTTTTTTCCTTTTTTTCATGTCACATGTTCTTCCAGCTCTGGGAGATTACGAAGAGGTACACACAGAGATGTGAAATGAATGGTGCTTACTTCCTGCCATGTTCATTGCTTGGGATAAATAAGCATTCATGTCACGGGGTGAAAAATAATAATTTCCCTCTGTATGTGACTCACCCAATTTACTAGGACCTGGCCATAAATGAAGAATTTTCAGCAATCCCTATGTAGTTGTCATATAAGTTCATAGTTTTTCTCAGGGGTGATGCACACTAGAAATCAACATTAATCTTTCTCTTTAATCTAGCCACCAGAGCACTCTGCTAATAGTTTTATTCCCCATAATGGAAGAGGAAAAGCAATTCTACCCTCCCTTAAAGGATATATGACATATACCAAGCATAGCTACCACTCAGTGGGTGCAAGCCAGTACCCCTTCACTTTGTACTAAACTTTCCTCATATCATAAACTCAGAACCAGGTATATTGGCACTTCTGGGCACTTTGCCAGCCTCAGCACCAAACCCTGGGGTGTGAGAGTTGGTCCTTGTTTTTGTCACCTTCCCAGAAACAGAGCCAGTGCAGATGCATCTCTCAGATGGCCTGTGTCAACCAAGTCCACACAGAGTTACAGAACTGACATTTGTGGTGAACACGTTTCTTCCAAGGTGTCTGAACAAGAACTTAACAGCCCACAGAACGATGTGAGTGATTGTTTGCAGGAGAACTACTGTAGACATGTGTACAAAATAGAATAACAAACAGAATAATGTCCTTGGTTCAATAACTCCAAAAGTGTCATAGATTAGCATGCTAAATACTATAAACAGTGGTGACTATTTCAACTACATTGATACAGGACCCTACAGACATGTAGGTGTGTCAAATGGTCACAAAACATATATATATAATGCAAAGAAATATAAAAACCTATGATAATAAAGGATTTCTAAGCTAATTAATGTCATGTCCTAGGTTCTGGGCAGTTACTGCTTGGCAAGGAATATGCCACTGTTGGATTGTTTTGCTGCCTGAATAAGGCTCAAAAATGATAACAGTAAAATTGGGCTGGACTCTGCTGGAGAGGCCAAGGATCCTTGGCTACACGTTAATGCTTAAAGGAAAAGACAAAATCTATTGAATGATTTTTCAAACCAAAGAAATTGGAAGGTCTGAAAATATCTAAAAATATTAAAATATCTGAAAATGTAAACACAGAATATACATCTAAATCATCTGTATAGAAGCTTAAAACAGTAGTAAGCTCTTTTCTATCAATTTACTCTCTGGCATAAATCAGAAAATATTCCATGTAAAAGGAATTTCCTCACCTACATTGTCTATAATTCAGGTTGAATTCAATTTTCAGTGTTTCTGCTGATTTTAAGACTCCTGTCTCTCCAAAGAGACCGCCAAACACAGAGGGTAGTTGAATCACCACAGCCAGAACCAAGAGGGAGGCCCAGGAAGCTCCTCACTCACAAAATAAGCACCTCTGCAAAGCAGACCAACACACCAAAGAAGCAGATCCTGGTTCATAAAGAACTTGCACCCAAAGTTAAAGAGGGGGAAAAAAAATAAAGAGGAAAAAAATGTGTTCTTTTTAGTTTGCCTCTCTGTACAAAGAAGGAATTAGTCATCTGCTTTGTGGGGATTTTCCTACACAGTAATATGCTTGCATAAAAAGAAGCCTGATTGCTACTTTCTTTGCCAAAGTCAAGGTGGACTACAGGAAGTTGGAAGTTAAGACTGCAGATTTTGCAGACAGTGCCAGTGTCTGCTCTGAGAAGGATGCCTCAAGCCAGGAACTTTTTGCTCTGTTCTTAAGGTGCTTCATGTGACCTTAGGCAAACATCAAACACCTCAGCCAGAGCAAGTGGGATGTGCTGGGAGAGTAGCGTTATGATTAGGGCACTAAAAAGACAAGCAAAACCAAAATGTCATATGAAAGCAAGCCTGTGTACTACCAGACAACAGTTAATGGCTGCATTTCCTTCTCTGGGTTTTCTGTTCATTGCTTTGCTTTGAGTTTACACTTTGGAAAAAGGTCTCTTAAACACAAAGAGCAGGACATTTTTGTTTTCAATATCTTTGGGTTTGTACATTGAACAGTAAAGCTCTAATCTAATGCCAGTGTAAAATAGGTGGGGCAAAACATTAAATGGAAGCCAGGAACTTTAGAATACTACAAATGCTCAATTTTAAATATTTTTTAAATTTCTTCAATTTGGTTTTGAGCATGCTGTGTAACATTCAAGGCATTGGAATTTAGAGATATGGGGGGAATCCTGGGGAGGCTGAAAGTTTTTCAATATGCCAAACCAAAAACTTTGAATGGAATTGCAATTCATGTGCAAGCTCCTTAACATAAAAGTGGCTGTGCTTGGTAAGACCATAGGTTCATTTAGCCCACTGTGCTTTTTCCCACAAGTGCCATATAAGAGTATTTGTGGAGGGACCTAAGAGCAAACTAAGTATTTAAGCATTTAAAATTTTTCCCATCCAACAATTTTTTGTTCAGCTAGCTGAGCTAGCTGGGGTTTCTACAGTTGCAGCAATTCTCCATAAATGTCCATTTCATGAGCTTCTCAAATCTCCCCTGGGGCACGTGGGAGCCTCTAGTATCCTCAGTAGCAACACAGTTCTCCTGCCTTCCATGGGAGAAGCAAACTTGTGATATTTGTCTTCATTATGGCTCCAAGGACCAGGTCACAGCCTCTTGTTCCTAGTCTGGAAGAGATAATGAACAGCAGGTTCTTCTCAGCCCACTCTACACACTTCCATGCTTCACAGACCTTTGCCACAAGTGATACACGGATTTATACTGAATCACTATAATAACGTTCTCAATTTTAGTCACTGCTCCTTTTCTCATATTTGTGAAAATCTGAATTGCTTTCAGACTGATACCAAGCACTGAGTTCATGTTTGCATGGAAATATGAGTCATAACCTCAAGATTTCACTCCTGGGTGATGATGGGAGCTCAGAGCTCATCTTTTCATATTCAAACTTAGGTTTGTTTTTTCCCATATGCATGACTTCATATTTATCAATTTTGAGTTTCAGCAGCCTCATTTAATAAGAGTTCTGCTTTGTATGAGCTATCCATTCTTGTGTTCCAGAATGTTCTTGTTTACTACTGTAATTGTTTCTTCGTATTTAAAAGAAACATAATTTGTTTTTCAATAATAATTGTGCTAGCAGTTTCCACAATACATTATTAATTCAATTACAGAATAAGAAGCAACACTTTGTATTTCTAATTAAATATTTCATTTGCTGGGAAACAAAAACATCCTTAGAGCCAAGTTTCAACAGTTACAAAAATTCCTAACGTTGTTTTCACAATCTAAGATAAGAAAATGCCATATGCATTACGGTGCTGCATTTTAGTTTGGAAAAGGATACAAATTTTCTGAAATTCTCTTTAGGCCTGACTTCCTGGGAGAAGAACAAGATGTAAACAATATTCAATTATCCAATACAGATTTAATTGACTTGTAATAAGCAGTTAATAAATGATAAATATATAAAGGCATTCAATAAAAATCATACTTACCTTATCAGGTTTAAGACTAAAGTTGGAAGTCTTCTTTTTGACTTGTTCCCACTCAAAAGATAAAAGAAAATTGCAACACCATAATGTTTGTATTTAGAAACTTACCAAATACAGTTAGCTGTAGGAAAATAAGCTAGTTACTTTCTCTCATTTGGTCATTTAATAAAAAATATTTTCTTGGACTATACAAACTTAAAGAGAGCAAGAAAAAAAGAGAGGGTTTAGACAGAAAAGTGGGAAAATTTTCAACTATCACCATAATTATTGAGCTGTTGTTTTTTGCAAACTATATTTTTTAGTTGTTAATTAAAACTTCTAGTGCTAATACATATATTTTAAATGTATTAAAAGCAGATTTCAAGGTATTAAAACCATATTCCAAGGCCTAATAGTCCAACCATCTCTGTATGTCATCTTCCAACACAACTATATCAAGTTAACCAGGTATTTCTCCATTTACTTCAGCTGAGCCGCAATTCCACTCACGACTGAAAAGTCTGGAAATTCAAATCTGCAGAAAAAGCTGAGAAAGCTACTTTTTATTAAATACAAGTAAATCTGCAATTATAAGAAACCTCTCTGTGGACTGTTCAGCAGGGTGGAGAGAACACATGCCCTAGACGTAGATTGCACTCATCATTCCTGGTCAGAGGACTTCTCTTTGAATGTCCTTTTGACAAGGAAACTTCAGAGATGTATCTGTATCTGAAATTGAGTCCCAAGAGTCCAACTGCTATGTGGAAGGTGATGATAAAACCTGTAAGCCATCTTTGCAACCCCATTTGTAAATGGGGAAATAGAATAATAGCAGCACTATAAACTAGTGTCTAATAAAGTAAAAAAAAAAGTATTTGGCTTCAAGAACCAGAGAAATTTTACTCAGCTTGATTATTAGAGTAAACAGAAAGCGAAGGGGGAATTGTAGATAAATCCTACATTATTATCTTTTTCTAAAGAGTTTGATGAAGGTGCTTTAATTTAACAAATGTCTATCACATAGCTGAATTCCTAGGTAGTTTTGGAGGTAATTGATATCAAGCATTGTATCCTGGAATTTATACATTCATTTCATATGAAAGTTGTTTTAACAAGAAGCAAGATAATTTTCAAAAGAGCTATTTATTTTGTTGAATATGAAACTGCAGAGTGGAATTCATTACTATCAACCTTCAAAAGAGATGTGAAGATCACTCCTACTGATCTGCTGCTGTTATCTCTAGAGTGGAAAAGGCTTTGTTCATTTCTGGAGAAAAGCTATGTGCTTTCTATAGGAGAACAGCTTTGGAGTTCTTACTGAATGGATCATACTCAGCCCTGAGTAAAATCTCTTTACCTGTGGTCAGGAAAACTAGAAAGAAGAAGCTACAAGAAAATTCTCCTCCCTTAGGAGAAAACCCAGGAATAGCCTTTTATGCCTGTGTAATCAGATATGGGACATCACACATCAATCCCTGTGATTTAATAAGAGGGTGAGGAAGCTGCAGTGCTGCAGACAAACAGTTGATAGAACTGGGAATGCTCTAAGAAATACTCATGAGAGTCTGTTTATACAAGAAATCCTGGCAGATAGGGTCTCATTCAGCCCACACTTCATTATAAAAACCATATTAACATGGACTTGAGCAGCCAAAAAGTGTCATTCCTTGGCCACAGAGCTGGACAAGCAGGGCCATAAGCGTGTGCTTCTTTATTTTTGAACAGTGGCAGGAGGACCAGCTCCTGCCAATTTCATACAACATAACCATTCCCCCTGAAGCAGGACCCATTATTTCCAGCACATTTGAATGGGGTACCAGAGGGATCTTGCTCTCTGCTGCTTCAGCATGCTAAAGTCCACACCCAGACATGTCTGCAGCACAGAGGAGAGTCCTCCTCAAGTGAAGGAGGGAGAGCATCTGCTTCCCAAGCTTGCAGACAGTTCATGTGTGGATATGTCGTTGTGCTAGGTGAAGCAAGTTAGTTCAGAGTAATGACTGCCAAAAAGTTTTTATTCCTTTCTGCATTTGCCATAGACACCTAACTGCCAATTGATCATGGAGCAAACAGGATGGTAGGATGAGTTATGTTGTGACTGATTTGTGAATTTGCTTGTCAAAAAAAAAAAATAAAGACATTTAATCCATGAAAAGAAAGAGAATTGGATCCACAAAGTCATACTGATGGAACAGAGCCTCATGATCAAAAACATCCTGCAAAGTCAAACACCTTGTTTGGCTTTACACATGGCTTCATGCTGTTCCCCAAAGTCAGTAAATAGACACCAACAGTCATTTAACTAAGATTTATTGAGAGTAGATGATCAAAGTAGAGAGAGAGGAAATAGTAGTTTGGGGAAATGCTCTCAAAGACACTGTCAGGGCACTGCATGGGTCAAGGGCTCCCCAGGAGCCATGGGGATTTCCTTGGATCCATCCAACAGCAGGTCCTGGCAGCCAACGCCCATCCCACCACCTCAGCCAGAAGCAGGGTGGACAGAGGGCACTGGGGCATCCCCATTCCTGGGTATCCCTGGGATCAGGCTGGGATGCAGGCCTGCAGGTGGTCCTGGCTCAGAAGGCACAAGGCTGAGCAGGTCAGGGCTGTGAGGACTTGGAGGCCAGCCCTGCTTAGCCATCCCTGGGACACAGGCTGACAGCCCCGGGGGACTGACATGGACTGTGGGCAGGGTGGAGTGGCCCCAGCGTGAGGAACACAAACAGCCAGGGCTGACAGTGTTTCAGGGACACAGCAACACAACATGCACAGTCCTGGACAAGTGCCTGTCCTGGGGCCCCAGCTGGCCAGGCCAGAGATTCTGAAGGATGGGGTGGCACTGAAACTGGGGAGCCCCTTAGCTTCAGCCCCACATTTCAGCCGTACCAATCCCACTGTCACTTATGTCCTGTGTCTTCTTGTGCCATGCTTGTGCCAACTGCTCACACTCAGTTTGTCCATTCTGGACTGGGTTCACTCATTGCAACTTTCAAGCCTCTCTTCTTCAGCTCTGAACTGACTCAGCCCATTCCTTCCCAAATGTCAATCAGACCTCCTAAAGTTCTGGAAGAGATTTAAAGCCTGTTTCACCATATAAGGAAACAACTTCTGAAACTTCCAGCTGTATCCTGTTCCTATTGCATACTGTCCTCCAGTATTACCTGTGTTTTCCATTATCACTAGCTGAGTCCTATGGAAGCATCATAGATCACCTCCAGATGTTCTGCTCACTTTTAAGTAACAAAATGTTACATTTTCCCAGGGAGAGTTTATCTATTATCAGCTGCAGGAATTCCCTCTTTTGTTAGGCTCTAACTTTACATGTAAGCTCATTCATGGGGTTTTGTGCTTTTTAATGCACCATTTGGCCACCAGTGACAACCCTCAATTACCCCCTTGAACCAAAAGGGCTTCAGATAGTGACAATTTTTCCATAAAAAAGTAATTTCTTACCATGAAGTTTTTCATTGTATCATGTCCACAGTTAGGAATGCTCTCCTCTATAGATTTTTAAAAAGGTAGAGGCACCTTGCCTATGTAGGGCCAGACTCTGGAGCAGACAAGCATGGGGAGTCCATGGCTAGTCTCTGCTGCTGCTGCATGCACAGGACTTCATCTTCTGTCCTGCTGGGGCCCACCCTGCCAAAATCCACGTGACAGCTGGAGCAGTAAAGCAGTGCTTGAGCAAAACAACCGCAGTGAGGCTGTGGTCTGTGTCAGGATCACTCATTTTGCTTCCAGCTCAGGAAAAGGGACATGTCTGCTGATCCTTAAACAAAAGGTACAAGCCTGTGAGTCTTCACCATCTATGTGGCCTGCTTGCTTACAAGAATTTTAGGGTCATTACACACAGCTCCTCTGTCAGCACAGTAAATCCCACACAGAACAGCAGATGACATTTTAAATACTCCAGAGCTGTAATAGGCAAACTTTATATGCATTATGAAATTTTACTTCCTTTCCTGATGAACATTTTCCTGATGATGCGTTTGCAATGCAGATATGGTTTTCTTTTACCAGGACAATTGAGCCTGTATTTCCCAGAGAGTGATACACTACAAATTAAAGTCCCAACAGACCTCCCTTCTCCCTAGGTGCACTTTATAAATGATTTGTCACAGAGAATGAGTTGCAGTCCTTTTTCAGATATGGTCATATGTTCCTTTATCTCTTCTCAAGACATGTTTCAGGAGCTGAGGAAAGCGTAATGTTTGAGTCACATTAATGATCCTGTGCTGTTCTGTAGCACATTGTGCACAAGGTTTCACAAATAAGATGGGACTGAAAACTCTGGTCTCTTTACTGGCCTCCCACTATAGGAAACTAAAACAAAGCTTTAAAAAAGCTTGAAATAAGTTTTTATTGCTGCTTTTAGAACACGCCTCTAAATTAAGATCCTTTTAATTCCATTTTAATGCTGGAAGAACAAGGTCTGCCCTGGTCACATCTGCTCATTAAAGTAAATTAAGAAAGTGTTCTGGGGGAAAAAGATGCAGAATGAGTGTCCTTCCTATGCCTTCAGTTCTTCTACTCATTCATTACACACCTATAAAAGCTGAGAGGCTCAGGAAAGAGAGTACCAGCAGCAGTTCTTTTCACTGTGCTCACTCACCTTTCTGCATACCTGCAGCTCTGGCCCTGCAGGGAAGTTGCAAACAATCAGGCTGTGAAAGACACAGCACACACTTGAGCAAAGAGGGATCCTGTAGTGTAATGTTTGGGAAACACCCCTCCACACAGAAATGCAGTACGTGGATTCTTAGGCAGTGCTCAGCTGAGCCAGTGTTTCCACACTCACTGTAGCTATGTAGCCCCCAAATGTGGATGTCCTGCAAAGACATTCAGACAAATTAAATGCCACTTCTTCTCTTCTGTCTGTTCAAGATGTCTTGTTCACTCCTTTTCATTTGCCTGCATAAGGAAAATATATTTATTAGCAGGTCGTTAAAGTTATCTGATTAAATCTGTCTTGGAAGGGCAAGAAAATCTCTGTAAGACAGCAAAAATTCTAGGGTTCAATGTCCATGTTCCTTACTCTGAATAAAACCCTGGAAAAGGCTTTTCAAATCCCTTTTATAGAACCTTTGCAGCTAAGTGTTGCAAATGAAAACTAAGCATGCTAGAGAAGCCAGAGATGGGTTTTGTGAATTTTCCCAGGGTTCACAAGCATTTTGGATAAGATTTCTTTTTTCTGAAGCACTGCATGTCCAATTGCAATTGCGTAGAGAAAAATCCCAGGAATAGAAACAAGGGTATTGCGTCAGCCAGATTTCGTTATCCTTTATCTTTCTGTCATAAGGATAGGCAATGTTTTCATCTTACTGACAGGAGGAAAGCAAGACCATGGAATGATCATAACCACAACAGTGGTTTCTGCCTATCCCTTGCCCCAGTTCATTGCCTCCCAAGCTATGATTTTAGCCCTTTGCTCACGTAGCCTACTTACTCAGCTTTTCTCTCCTCATTTTTGGTGCTGTCGTGTGTACACGTCAGACACACATTCCTCACAAACCCACTGCGCTGCTCAACCAGGCGAGGAAGGGAAAATGCCAGAACTCTTTGGGGAGATTTTGAGGACGGGTGAAAAAAGGTCGCAGGCACAGCAGAGGATCAGCAAAGAGCACAGGATCAGCACGGAATTCATGCTGTCAGCCTGCAATCAGATGTTTTGTCTCAGCATTCATCATACATAAGGCTCCTAAACTTAAGGCATCACTCTGAGAAGACAGGACAATCTGTGATTCTAAATATAACGTAGCTGTGTCTTTGCTGTGATGGTAAAATATTATCTATTTATTGTCATCCTCATTTTATTTGCTTTATTCTCCACACTGGTGCTTGTTCAAAATCAACATCAAACTAAAATGAATCAAATTTTTGACCCTTTGAAAATGAAAACATTATAAACGTTATAGAGGCATTGAATAAAAGCTCACTGCAGCTAAAATGATTGCACAAAAAGCTCTTCTGAGTTAAAGAAAATGAAAAGTCAATATATATTTCAATTACAAGTTGCTCAGTTCATGTTTAATTTCATATTTAAAGAGAAAAGTATGATTGTATGTTGGTTTTATTCAAATTTCTGTGAAAAAATAATTAGTAAAAATAATCAACATTAATATCAATTTACTTTTTCATTTTGTATTCAATTATGATGCACCAAATGCATTAAAAACTGTTCAATAGGCATGTATTTTTGGTTCAGAACAATGTGCTACTCTATTTGTCTTACAGTATATTTCTTTATCTTCTTTAAATCAAAGCCATGGTTTTAGAAGTCTGACTCCCACTGAGGAGAAGCTGTTTTATAAAAAGATAATGCAATTAAAAATATTAACAGAATAATAACATTTAATAACATAAATAAAATCCCAGAAAAAAAAAAAAAAGCAGTCCAAAAATGTAGCTAGCATCAGGCAGAAAGAAGCTAACTGGCCTCCAGAATGGTCAAGGGAGGTGATCATTCCCCTCTGTTCAGCACTGATGGGGCCACAGCTGGAAAACTGTCTCCATTTCTGGAGTCTTCAGTAAGAGAGACGTGTGAACATACTTAACAGAGTTCATCAAAGGCCCACAGGGATGACTGAGAGATTGGAGCATATTTCATTAGAAAAACCTGACAGAGCTGGGACTCCTCAGCCTGGAGAGCAGATGGAGGGATCTTGTCAGTGAGGTAAATACCTGATGGGAGAGTGAAGAGAAGATGGAGCCATTTCCAGCTGTGCTCAATGTCTGGACCAGAGTCAACCAGCACAAACTGAAGTGTAGGCAGACCCCTCTGAACCTCAGAAAAAAAATTTCTGCCTTGAGGATGACCAAGAACTGGCACAGGTTGAGCAGGGAGGTTGTGGAGTCACCATCCTTGAAGACAAGAAGTTTTGACATAGTCCTGAGCAACTGGCACCTGGTGGCCCTGCTTGGGCTAGGGGGTTGGAAAAGACCATCTCCAGCAGCTTTTTTTATCTTCAGCCATCATGCATTTCTTCTGTGAAAGACATTTCTAAGAAAATCAATGCTATGTTTGTACACAGCAAAAAGTGAGGAAACATAACTGGAAGTTCAAATGTATTTCTTAATTGAAAAGTTTTTCTGTGAAAAGAATGTGATTTGGTAAAAGATGAAATCCAAAGTGTAAAAAAAACTCTTCCCAAAAATTATTTTGAAGTGGGAAATAGGTTTGGGAGTATTTATCTTGGACACTACAGCAGTCCGTTGTTATCCTATTTAATGAAGAAATAAAATGAAAGGTATTAAAAAAATTACAGTAACTAGAAGACTTTAATTTGTCCGTTAAAAAAATTAATGGTTAATAATTTTAAAAATTGAACATGCCTCTTATAATATCTGTTAGCCCTTTTCACTTCTCCAAAAACGCAAGAAGAGTAACCCTATCCTTTGATAGTGATTCATTACAATATGCTGCAAAGTTCTGCTGCAAGAATGTGCTGCTATAATGTGACCTTCTTCCTGTGAAATAATGCCAAGACTTAAGTATTATGCTTGTTCAAACTTTTAAATTAATGAAATCCAAGCACATTTTCCTAATTCTGGTATTACCTTATGAAAGAGAGAGTTCACACAACCAAGAATTTTACCACAAAAGTGTTCTGTGGCGTATTGCAATACAGCCTCATTATGAGAAGACCAGGGGTACAAAGTGGCATGGCAAATTCTGATATAAAAAAGAAAATTCAAAATAAAATACCTGAAATCTTCTGTAAAGCAAATTCAGCCGTTTCCTACAAGGTCCTTGATGACCCCTCACACACACACACTACCCCCCATATACATTTTTTTGTATGAGATTTTTCTAAGTTCTTTTCTTAAATATCATCAAATAGCACCAGCTCATGGCTACTCTCTGAAAGACATAAGCCTGAAAATCCTTTTTTCTGAAGTGATTTCTCTGTACTCTGTGAAGTTTCTTTGATATATGTCATTGCATATGAAATCTGAATCAGGAGTAGTCCAAGCAATAACTTAGTTCCTGCAAATGTGGCTTTTCTAAACCAGTGAGTTAGCAGTCCAAATGAACAACGAAAAAAAAAATTAAAAAAATTTAATACAAATTTGTTTGTTTGTTGAAAAAAGAAGTCACACTATGAAAAATATAGTCTTCTAAATTTCCTCGGGATTATGTGGAATCCTGAGAAAATACTTAAGTTTACCAAAACACTGTTCTTTAAAACTGTTAAATGACAAAACTTCCAAGCTGATCTTTCCACCTTGCTTTCTAAAACCTATAGCTTCCCTTCCACCCTAGCAGCATTATTATAACATCCAGGCTGTCTTCAGCAAGCCAAATTCTAAACCATAATCTGAAGTTAGCAGCAACATACCCCGCTGGCATATCTGTAGACTTAAATAAAAGTTTTCATGAACTAGGCCATTATTTCTTTCATGTAGGAATGTCACAATACAGCTCACTGAAGTTTTTTCAAGATTACTTTCACATAAGATTTGAAAATTACCCCTACCACGCATTGCCCTTCCAGGGATTCCATTCCTGAAATCAGTTTGTTGAACCGATGCCTTCAGAATGTCTTACAGAAACAGGTAACTCTTTTTCAGATTATTTCATCCACGTTTTAACGCATTCCACAGTACAATCATATTTCATCTTTCTACAGATAGAAAAATACTAGTTTTCACATTTTGTTCCTCTGGAATCTTCTTGAACAAACCAGCTCAGTGAGTGATGCCTATGTGTAACTTCTCTGAGCACTGAAATAAGTGGGTTTGGGAAGAGAGGAAAGGGGTCCTTACTGCCGATCTATTTTATTTGGTTTTGCCTCCTGCTGAGTTCACACAGCACAATGCTGGTTACATATGCATAAAAACACCACGCTGGAGAGCAAGAGGAATAAAATAACAAGCCTTTTGAAATAATGGAGAGTATTTGTAGTCTGCAGCAGAGGCCAGTGTCAGGCAGAGGATTTTGATGTCGTTTTTTCAATTTTCAGTTCCTTGCCACATTTCCTCCTTGAGCTGGAAAATTTGTTGCAGAATCTCAGCACATTTCTCTTTACCTAACATTCCCCAGGAGCAGGACAGGACTCCATCCTTATTTTGGCCATCAACATTTCTTTCCTCTGAGCACTTCCTCTAATTCAGAAGAAAACCAGTTTACATTATAGATACATCCCAAAATCTAATTAGTTCAACACATTCATGATTTATTTCATTCCATTTTCTTTACATTTGAATTCACTAAGGAGTGCTAGAGTGAACCTACATACATATGAAAGAGTATATCATTCCAATGAAATAAATGGACAAGGCTGAGTGTGATGGCTGCAACAAAGATCCCCTTCATATTTCTGCTAAAATTAAACATAGTGGACATAAGAGGTGAAAAAGTAGCTCAGTTTTCTGACATTCAAAACCCTGTGCCTGCTTTGCAAGAAAGCCATTTGGCTGCCCATTTAGGGAGAACTTTTTAGAGGTAATTATTCCACGCATTCTGCCACATTATTCCTCCCTTAGGACTCTTCAAAACACAAATGGTGTTGTTCTTGATGCCAGCCCTAGAGCTTCAGGAGGTGTTGTCTCTACAGAAATGAGCTGTGGTTGGTATGCTGGTGTCTGTGAGTGGAAGGCACATTAGTTCCTAGGAGAAAATTTCAGGATGTTGCTGTCATCAGCAAATGGAAAAGTGGGATACTTTTTTATTGGGTGATTTTCCAGCCTCTATCAAAGACAAGTGGAACTAATGCAAAATGATCAACTAGTATTTCCATTGAGAGAGCAGAGTTAAGAGACTAATTTGCTTCAACTCCCTTGTAGTTCCCCCAGAAAGTAAATAGAAGTGGCCAAAGGCAGATTCTCCTCAGAAGCAGAAAAAAGAGCAAAAAATAAGAAGCTTGAAAGCCCCAGAAGTTAGAGGAGAGAGGGATGTTGGGTGGAGGTACAGAGAGAAGTTCAGGCAGTGCCAGGACCTGCACAGCAATGAGGAATGTGGATGAAGGAGGGTGTTCAGCACAGGCTGTTGGCCAACTTGGGCAGGGGAAAGAATCCAGACCTGAATAAAAGGCAGACTGGAGCAATTACTACTTGGAGAAATTACAATCCTGGGAAAGCCAATAGCAAAGGGTTACACCTAAATCCATCTGGCAAAAAGGATGGAGCAATATGCTGGGATGGTCAGAGAAAACATCACATGTAACAGACAGCAGGGAGAGGAAGAGATGACTGGAAAAACTACATTTTTTCTGTGCAAGCAGGAGGAAGAGAGATACTGAAAACCTGTAGATTTGGATCATAATGAAGATTTGGAAATAAGGCAGCAGTGGGTTAAATCTACCAGACATGTAACAGAAGTTGCTCCAAAGGACACTTGCACACTTTTAATGATTTGTGAGTGGCCAGGCTTGTTTCACCCTTCACTCATAAGATGGATATTTTGAACTTGCAGTGTGAATAACTGACTAAGCATTTCCAGATTTGGTCATTAAAGCAGATCATGCTTCTTAGCTTTCTTGAATGCTATTACATTAAGTGGATTACTAGGGAAATAAATATGGAAGCATTTCTGAAGCCATAAATACCTCTAAAATGTGGAGATGAGCTTTTGAAAAGTTTGCAATCTGCCTAATCCAAACGTAGATTGTGATGCCGTTGACACTGCACATTCTAGTTAGTTCAAAAATAATACTGAAACAAAGGCAGTGTCAATATTATCCCCATCAATGCAAATCCTCAAAGGGAGCAAGTTTTCCTGTACACTAATCCAGATGTTACTTACTTTCTGGTTAAGCCAGCTGATGTTTCATCTAAGTTTTTGATAGCCTGTCTTTGTAGTGCCAGGGGAGTTTTTGACTTCCATATGGTTGGCAAGTGTGAAACAGTCATTAAACAAATACACTTTGTATTTAGTTAGCACACCTGCTGTGAATTTGCGCTATATCTGTATGGCCTTTTCATTAGATTTTCTGGGACATATGTACCTCAACAACAGAAAAACCCTTGATCATTTTAGCTAGAAGGGCAATGAGCAGTTTGTTACAGGAAAAGTACGTTCATGAACTCCACATACAATCAAGCAACTTCTCCAACAAAGGACTAATAGCCCAAACCCCAGCTGAGCACAAATCATGTAAGTGAAGACTGTAGCTCAGCAGCAACAGTCGCTCTGTAACGACTAGTACAAGCAAATTTCTGTCTACTTCTGATTCCTGAAGCAACACACTGCAAACTCTCCAGAAAAAAAGACCTCTATGTGTGTTCCTGACAGACAAATACTAGCAAAGTTTGTCTGAATCAAATAAGGAAGAATGGTGGAAAACATGACATTTTTTCCTGATACCTTCCTTGTTTTTATATGTGTCTTTTCCTGAGGAAGAAGTGTACTCTATTTCAAACTTATTTTGTGTACTAGACAGACAGAAGGGAAATAAAATTGCAATAAGCAAACTCACTAAGAAAGCATAATTTAAGCTTTTCAAAACAATGAATAAAAGAAAATTATAGCATTTTCTCCAAATGGAAATGGATGGAAGCTTATGAGACACAAGCTAAATTGGGTAAAGTCCTAGAGATTTGCTGCAAGCTTCATTTTCCCATTCCTTGTGCTATCATGGAAAGTGCTAAAGCTTCTTTCATCACAATGAGTACACAGAAGAACAAAGGATTTTGGGTTAATAACCAGATAGTTTGTTGTTTTTTTGGCATTTGGGAACATCTTTATTTCTAAAAAGGGTTTGTTTTACCATTTAGTGTGCCCTGGAATACTGGTGGGAGAGCATTATTTTGTAAATTTCCATATGTTATTTAGTCTGCCCTTTTCAGGAATTCATTTGCTGCTTACATTCATTTATGTTTCAATCACTCATTCATGTGCTATAGAGTGTTATCATTCTCTCCCCACCCTCAAAGGATTGCCTTGTATAGCTAATGCAATCAATACTTCAGTCTGAGGGGATAAACTCTGTCTCAGACTTCCTATTGTTTTGTGGTTGATTTGATTTAATCTCAAACTACAGACATATCAAGCAATATTTTGTCTTCTGCTTGACAGGTCTATTGCTGGAATATTTTTTTCTTCTTCATTATTTGGACTGGAACCATTATTTGTTTTCATTTCCTAATTAGTGTTCAGCTGACCCACAGTCATGTTATAGATGTGACAAGAGTTATATTTATTTTTTCCTCATCCAGGCTGTAACTAATTTAAAGTGGTAATATTTCTGCCAATCAAAGACACCGTTGATAATATTTTAGTAATAAATATTCATAATTAACTTACTGCTTAAGCTGACTTCAGATGTAATTAAATTGGCTTAACTTTTCACATATGAATCAACCTGTTTATACTGAATACTCACAGTCAGTTGAGTTTCAACTAAATGAGAGACAATCAGCAGAAGCGGAGCCCCACTGAAATTCTTTTGTATTAAAAATAGAGAACACTACAACTAGGCACACAAGCTAAAAAAAATATTATTTTCTTTTATTCTGAAGCACATACTTTCTAAGGAAAAGGTCATTATGCTAAACTATTGCTGGAGAATAAGCCTGCTCTTCTGAAGAACCTTCAGGGACAATAAGATGAAGTTTCTTGTTCATAAGCACACGTAGTCATTTGTATTTTGTACATCTGAGTTTTTCCTAACTTGGTGAAGAGAAAAAAAATTGCAATAAGGGTAATTTTATTTCAGTGTTCTTCAGTTCATTTTGACATGCTTGTGCCTTTTCTTGTCTCCTGTCTACAAGAAGAGCAGTGTGCTGCAACTCTGCAATGAATTTAGGAGGAGAACCTTCAGCCATTCAAGACAGAGGTATCACCCTATCCACCATACTTTCTCAAGTATATCAGGCCTAAATAGTCTAGATGTTCACAATAAGAGATGTTTTTATTCTGGATTTCTAGGTTCTTTTTTCTAAAAACCTGGAAAGGATAATGTGCAGCTGAGAGAGTTCTTGTTTTTCTGTGTTTGACAAATACATATGAACACAAGCAATGGATTGACATCGAGGAAAACAAGTCTTACTTGTTTGACTAAATAGATTTTCACAGTTAAGCATCTGGGCAACTTCGCTTGGTAGCCAAATCCCTAAATCCATGTGGTCTGCAGCTTCAGAGCTGGTTCAGTCAGGGTAGCAGAACAGGAACTCCTCTGAATACAGACTGTTGTAAATGCAGAACATATTTGGACCTTCAATATTAGGCTGGAATACACTATCTAAGAAAAAAAAAAAAAATCCATCATTTGCTGTCAAAATTAAGGCACAGACATGCAGCTGGAAATAAAGAGCAACATTACCTGGCGACCTGAGCTAACCTTGTTTTGGTTTAAATTGCAGTAATAAAAATGTTACAGGAGGGAGGTAAAATTATTGTCCACATTTTGGAACAAAATCTGTTCAATCAAAAATCAAGACATCTGTTCTATTACTGCTATTTCCATCTTTGAACCATGCTGTCCTTTTATAAATCAGCCAGAGCAGAAAAAAATCCAGCAACATATTTTATTCTTTCTTTGTCAGAACTTGTTAAGTTTTATGACTGTGTCAAATCCTGCCATTTAGTATCTGGGTTTTTAATATATATTTAGTACATGAGTTTGATGCTTTTGTGTGAAACTGTTTTCATTTTGTGCTGTCTAGTATAATATCTGGAGTCATGCTTCAGTTGTTATTGTGAATAAAGATTTACTGGGGAATGCTCAAATAAGGAAAGGCTGTCATGTTGCAGTGACAAATCTAATGTGTGAAACAATCTTCTCCCTGTAAAAATAAAGATTTATGTAGATATAATATCTTAAATTACAGCAATTAAATTGAAAGCTATTTCAGGACAGCTGCTATCCAGAGAGCAGTTCTCTCATTTCATGGGAAAGATCATAATTTTCCTTTAAAATAATATTTTTGGTTTTTAATTTTTTGTCTCAAATACACATGAATACACACAGTCTGAGTCATATTCAGACAGATTAAGTTTTGCCTAATTTTCTCTGTCTTATTAACAAAGAAAACCAGATGTTTCTGATTATGGGCTTGAACCACTTTAACCAAACCATGAAGAAACATAAAAAGAGAGCTGACCAGTATCAAGTTTATCTAAAGAATGTCCAAAGGTCTGGTAAGTAGTTTTGGGTTTAGCTCAATGGTAGTCTATCAATTAACACCTTTAGGGTCTAGGAAAAATTTATGGGAACAATTCTGTTTGGGTTGATAAAAATCTGGATGGGAGGCAGTGGGAAAAACCCTCTAGTTGTGGAGAGTAAAGTATTACCCACGTTTCCCCTTGTTTAGTTTTATATAAATGTTGCCAAAAAGTTCTATAGTTTCTTCGTTATCATTGGTTAAAATTTGGTGCATTATTTTACATATTCCTAATCCCTTTTTTCTTGGTTCCTTTCCCTTGAACTCCATCCCTAACCTACATTACAGAAGTTACTGTAACACTCTGGACCCTGATCTTTTGTGTGCATCCCCATACACTGTTTGGATTCTGCTTTTGTTATTTTGCTTATTAAAGATCTTTACTCTTTGGGTCACACATTCATGCCTGTCCCTCGTTTTTATTGCCAATCATGTCTGAGGTAGCACCTGGCCAGACCATCCGGGCCACTACACAATTCATTTACACCATAAACAATTCTTGCCTGGATTCTGCCTGTTGCAGAAATTACCATTATTCTTCAGTGACTTACACAGGAAAGTATACTGATGTGTAGCAGTTTGAACATTCTCATGTTCACAAAAGTTGTGTGAGGTTTTTATTTTTGAGATGACTAGTTAATTGCATTTAAATAGTGGACCTGTATGTGCTGAACTATAGGAATACTTGATCACAGAGCTGATCAAGACCTTCCATTTCAGAGCACAGACATCTGAGGTGAGCTGGTCCACAAGAGAACACAGCTACACTAAACATTTGTTGATGTTTCTAAGGAACTTATTTCTTTTCTGCAATACGTAAGAGATTTTTGTTTGGGGAATATGTCTAGCAAGGGAAATATTCCAGAACAAAAAAAGGTCTATCCACTGTAATCTATATTTTATCATCTACCAGCTCTGTCAGCCAATTTATTGATTCTTATTTATAGAAGATAGTTTTCCCTCACAGAAGATTGTTTCTCCTCAAATGAGGAAGACTGCTTTTCAAGTGTTTGGTTCATCATTGTGTCATATTTTCAGCATTTTTGTTTCCTTAAACTGTACATTTTAGCCCCCAGGTTGCACACATTTTCATGTGTTCAATAAACTAAAACAATCAAAGTTAGTACTCTTGGATTACACAGTTTTGAGACCACAATGCTGTTACTGTGTCTCACCCTGGGAAATAATAGGGATATTTTTTTTTACATTTAGTGCAGCGACAGGCAACTGTGCTCACAAGAGAGTTACACTTACAATGGCCACTTAAAGCTTTCAAGCTGGTGTTACTGCTCTGCTGGGTCTAAACCTCTGGAATCAAAACATATTTAGCAGTGTCCAAATCTGATCATGCAAAATACAGAAATGGAAATACGGAATATGCTGCACTCAGCCATGATATGACTACAAAAATCTTAGAAGAAAATAGAAAAGAAATAAAAGAAAAAAAAATAAAAATAAGAGGAAAAAATAACACCCTAAATAGGTTTTATTGGCCATTAAACTTGAGGTAAGCTGTTTACACACAGAGATTCTTGTAGGGGAATGATATGCAGCTTCTCCACAGCCTGTGGCTAGAGATGCTAATAGGTACCCAGCAAACCTCTAAATCTAAAAAGATTTGCAATAATCCCATGAGGATCCTTTGCCTCCTGTTTCAGAAATTTTCTCCATCTCATGGTGCATTTTCTTTTGCTATATCTGTTTTAAAATCAAGCAACATTGTTTGTTTTTAAGTGGATTGATACCCTTGGTAGCATATGTGAAATAAAGCACTGAGAACCTGTGCAATTATTTTAGCAACTTTGTGCAAGATAGCTGACCAAAAAAATAACCATAATAAATCAATAGATTAAGATGTACAATAAATTTAACTTTATATATCAATAGGGAGGGAGTGAGTCTAGTAGAACTAGTTAAGTGGCTCCATTGGGCTCATGGCAGATTTCCTTCAATACTTCAGAGAGTGAAAGAGTAGATTTAACAAGCACCACTGGAAAAATATGACTGCCTGCTAAGGCTCATTCCCTTCTGTTAAAGCCTTGTTTGCTTATAGAGTTTGCAATAGAGTTAACTATCTTCATACAGACCAAATGAAGAAAACCTGAAATATCAACAGGCCACCCAGATAAAAGCAGCAGGAGGTGGATTTATATGTTCTGCCTCTGGGCTGGGCACTGACAACTTACTTTCTTACAGACCTAGCCACCACCTGCAACAATGCTGTGGATGAGTGACTGGCACCATTCCCTGCCTTCCTGTCAGTTGTCATTACCACCACTTTGTTTCTTCCTTCTTCTTCCTACATGTGGCATAACACTTAAAATACAGAATATTCACTACTCCTTAAGACAGTTTCTGACTACTGACTTCCTTGTCTGACTCATTACTGCATTTTTTTATGCTGTGATCAACTTGATCTAAATTCACTGACTTCTGATAGAAAGAGAGAACATTTGGAAATACATTTTTAGATCTGGATTTTCCAGTTTATATTGAGAGAAATTTTTAAAACAGGTAAAACTGCCTATTGAATATTTCAGGCTAGAAGGAGATAAATATGTTATTCAAATGTGAATTTACTCCCCTTTTTATATGCCCTTGGCTATATTTGTTGATTTCCTCTATTATATGTATAAAGAAATAAGGATAAAAGTTTGGTATACCTAATTGTAATGAGCAGCAACAGTAAACATAAAAGCCTAAATGCCTTATTCGTCAGTCAGCTCTTCTTTCATTGTAGTTGGATAGAATTTTGTAACACCTGCAGTTTCATTTGCATTCTCATATCCTTTTCTACAAAAAGAGAAGCGAATGAGACTTGCCATCAAGTGTCTCACACTGGGACCGTTATACATTTAATATTTATGGCACTTTTATCTGCCTTATAAAAATATCTAAAAATGTCTTTCCAAACAAAAGCAAAAGGTACTTTGTAAGGAAATAAAAAAGTAGTGCTAAAAGGTCTATTTGGGACAGGTGGTGTAAATCAGAAGAGTTTCACTAACTCCTACATTGCTTCTGAGCTACGAAGGAGGTTTTTACTGGTTGGAGTAAAGAGGTCAAGTACTTGTAAAGCAGCTAACTTGAGCAGCAAGTTGAACAATTCCAGGTTTAAATGTGTTTGGGTAGTCCTTCTCCACCTACTACATGTGGCCTGAGGGAAGGGGATGAAAAGCCATAAGACAGAGTACAGCAAATAAAACCAATAAAAGAAGCAGTATCTGTAGAATCATATTACACACATCTTTGGAGATCTGTAAAGCCCACAAAACATTGAAGTGGCTGGAAAGCAGCATTAAACTGAGGCAGAGAAAGATGCCCTCTACAAAGAGAAGCAGAATAAGTTTTGATCGACAAGTTTATATGAAAAAAAAATTAGTTTTACTGCCATGGGTACAATGAAATTGTCCGGTCTTTGTCTTTTTCAGCTTTTATGAGAGAGCTATGCTATAAAATGTGTCATATGAAATCTTCATAAAAAACATCTTGACATTTTATTGAAAGCTCCAGATCTGGCTTCAAAAGGAAATGTCCCCATTCACAAAAATTTCCTCCTGATAGCACTTATTTTATATATACTCTTTTCCCTCTTACCATTTTTTTACCAACTTTTCATGTTTCCTTTGGAAAAATACAGTCCATTTGGTCAACATTTTATCTACAAATATCTTGAGAGGGAATAAAAATATCTGTCAACATTTTCAACCAACACTTGACCACATACATTTCTGCTTAGTATCTAGCAGTCATGTTTGAAAACACCTTATTAGGAAAACCCTTAATAGATTCAACAGAGACAGGGAGGAAAAGAGTCAAAAGTATTTTTTTTTACATCTGAATGAAAGGTACATTGAGATGTTCAAGTGTCTGTTTTCTCCTTCTTTCCTTTCTTTATTCTTTTCCCATTTGTGGGCAAAATTATTTCAAAGCTAACTGACATTTTTCCTTTCACTCTCATAGTATTGTTCCCATGGCATTAAGGAAGATTGATGTCAGCCAAAAGAAAAAAAACTCACTCATTAAGAGGTGAAAGGAGACCTGCATGGTGCCAGGCTGTACCGCATCTGTCTAGCATGAGGCTGCTGTACAATGCTCTGTAGCATCTGGCACTGGCCACTCTGAAAAAGGATGGTGGATTAGATGGATCAGGGATGTAATCCACTTTGACAAGATCTATGTTCCTGTGACTCAAGGAACATAATCCAATTATTCAAAGGAGTGGGCATACCATATATAAAAATACAGACTCTTGTGCTAAGTTTTCATTTAAAGCAATATAAATGCAATATGTGTTATATTTAAAGACTGTGTTGATGAGACATTATTCAAATCATATTTGAACATTTGTTTTAAGCATGAATTTGTGTGTGTTTCTGTTAAGATTTCTGCTAAAATGGTAGAATGGCTAAAATGTTACACTTGCCCCCCAGACTTATGTATTGCAATGTTTGATGGCCCATATTTTTTTTAGAAAAAGTTACATTAAAGGGAAAAATATAGAAGTAAAAATTAAACTTCTGCATTATCCTGATATTTGTAAAGAAGTCTATCCCTCTACACACCTAACTCTAAATTACAGCAGAGAATCCTTTTTGCTAAGTCAGATGTAGCAAAAATCCTTTTTTTTCATGTCCCTTCAGTTTTTCCTTTTTTTTTTTTTGTTTTGTTTTGTTTAGTTTTGGTTTGGTTTTGGGTTTGTTTTGGTTTTTTTGGGGTGGGGGTGTTTTCTTTTGTTTTGGTTGGTTTTCTTTAATGTATGTATTTATTTAGGTTGCAGTCTGACCTTAGTTACTGCCTTAGTTAATGAAGAAAAATCTTTGACTATTGAGCAGATTCTCTGTGATCTAGCAAGACATGCAGCCCAATTAGTTTTTCCTTCAGTCTGGGAACAGAGAGAAGAGTGGAAGATCGTGTGGATTCCTGCCTGACTGCAGCCTCAGAGAAAGCACTGAGAATCTCTGTTATCCTCAAACTGCAAGAAATAACCAGCTAAATTATCGAATACGAATGGAGCTGGCAAACAAGTTACTGGGAGAAGGTGGTAGATGGTCAGGAAAAGGAAGGAAGGATAGCAAACAAAATGTGTGCATCCACTATTTTCCCTTAGAAAATAAAGTTAATAGTGAAGCTGTAACCACCATAAATCATTAGATTATCAGCTAGTTTAAGCCTTGCAATTTTTAAGCACTTTAACTGAGCTGTGAATTGGCCCTTGACTTTAGTATCACTGGCTTTTTTTCTCATGCTATGTGAATGATTTGTGATTTTGGAGGCATAGAGTGGCAGACAGTCATAATTATGCCTGCATACAGCTCAAATTAATTTGTATATCTCTTTTCCACAGATTAAAAAGCTCTCTACACAGCAGTCAGCCGGTACTTCTGTGCTTTCCCATACACTGCTTGCTCCAGTAGTCCTTTCTCCGGGTTCACTGAAACAAAGGAACTCATCTTCTACAGTCAAATCCCACCTTAAAACTCACCTTTGTCAGAAAGCTGGTACTCAAGTAATAATGCTCATAACAAAGGCTGATTTGAGACTATCCAAACATTTTAGCAGCAAAATATGCATGATTAAATGCTGTGTTATCAAAACAGATTTACCAATTTGGAATGGTGCATTTCTCACTTCTGAGATGTCCATTTTGTGGTTATCACAAGTAATCACAAAAAGTTATATAACAGCAGCACTGAGAGAAAAGGATTTACTGTTATTAAAAAGGGTCTATCATAAATTTCCCTCCTCAGAAGAAAAAAATTTAACTTCAGCACAAAATCAACAACTTGTTTCTGAATATCCCACATGAGCCATTTACCTAGCCAGGTATGCAGAGTTTATTAGTTGCAGTCTCTGGGTCACAACTCCTTTGATTGCAGTCCCAGCAGTAATATCTGGTAATAAGGTGTTATACAAATTTTTCTAATGAATAACTGAGAAGCCAGGAATCAAGACCCAGTCCCATGAACCACATTTCCTCTTGAAACATTCTGAACCCGTTTTTAGGCACCCTTACATTGCAAAGCATAATATAAGATGCCTACCTCGCAAGCAGAAAGACATTACCCCCATAGTGGGGTATTTCCACCACATTTTTAGATTGTTACTGCTTTCAACACATTTGGATGTAAATCACTTTAAAACATCCATAGCATTGACTGTTCACTGCCTAAGTTTTTAGGAATGATGTACAATTGGTACTGTAGTAACAGAGAGCTGAGCTACAACTGATCTGAGCATCTTTTGGAGACCTACAGAAAGTCCCCTAAACAAATCCAGTAATTCTACCTACAATGGCACACCAGAGTAATAACCAGATCACTGTCTGAGTTCCTGTTTCCCCATCTGCTTGATGTCATTCTTATATACAGCACAGCAAACTGGGATATAAGAATATGACTCCTGAGTACCAGGAAAAAATTTGGACTCTTCTATTAAATTCTAGCCTGATCTTCCTTGAAATCCTGATACTTAGTGACTTTTCAAAGATAGTGTTCATGCAAACTTTTCATTGATTTGCATCTCAAATTCATTTTCATTGATAAGGTTGCATTGACACCCATTGGTCAGAAAAAGATTGCTAGCTTTGCAGTAAAGATGTGAAAATCATAAGAAACAAATCAAACATAACACAATCAATTGATCCTTTTCTTTCTCCCCGGACTCCATTTGCATTTATCAGTTTTATCTGAACAATTTGACATCATACCTGTTGGATGCTCATTTTCTAAGAAAGCCTTGGCTTAGGAAGTGATAATGCTACTTCATCCTACAGACTTCAGCCTCTATTCCTTTGCTTATACACCTGTTTATCTAATAGTAGAACTTACCTTCTTTCAGCCTTCAATCTCATGTTGATCTGTCCCTCACTACAGAACTTCTTTCTTGACAGACACCTTCAATCATTGCATTCTTATAGTTCTCTAGATATGACATATTACATAGGAGACACATGAATAACTGAAAACTTTGAAAATGGATTATGTGTTCTTTAGACTTCTTGTAATCTATCCCTTTTTACATTATTTTGATTACATTATAACATTAATAACTTAAATTTCATCGTGAAAAATGCAGGTGTAACAGGAGTCATGTTAGACACAAAAGAAGTCTCCTACATATCTGCTACACTCATATCCACAGGTTTCCATTAAAAATGTTGTTGTTTGTGGGAACTCTTCTCATCAGTTTCACGCAGGGAAGCATAGATAGAAATACACACCAACTAACAGCTACACATAACTCACCAGAGGCAATAGTGTCTGTTTAATATATTTCCACCTTTGATACATTATTAAAGGTACTCTCTTCTAAAAACATATAGAGACACAGTTTTCCTGGTTTAGCATTCTGGAAAAGTCTCTAAAGGAATTCAGTCAGGAATAACCTTTCGTTTATTTGTTTTAAAACCTCATTCAGTTTTCAAATCTAACTGCTAGAGGTATTCAAGGAGACCAGTCCATTACATTTCAATAATATTATATTGTCATTATCCATTATCTTGTCATTGCTGCTTTGTTATTCAGATAATATTTATTATTCCTACTGAAGAGCATTGAACCTTCAAGACAAAGCTAATGTTATGTTTATAGTCTGAGTGCAGAAACAACAAAACATTTCCTAATGTAGTTTCCCCTTCTCCTTCACCACGATAAATAATTACACTGTGACAAATAATTACATCATGATAAAAAGGCTCTTCAGACAACAGCATTTTTACTTTTTTGTTGGGAAAGCTGTTTTCAATGCATTACACGCACACAACCTCAACAATTCAAAGTCAGGGTTTGACTCCTCACCCAGATTTCTCCAAGCTCTGTGGGCAATATCTTTTGCGAGAGGCAACCTCTGCTGCTCAGGCATATCACTGCTGTATCTCAGGTGTGTAAAATACCAGGCTGGTAAGAAGTTCATTCAACAGGGAACTCATCATCAAGGGCTAAAAGAAGTCAGTATGGACACACGTGCTGCCTTTCTGAACGTGAGCTGTCCCTGATCTTGCACAATGCATGGGCCTCGTAACAAATCCTCCTGCCCACAGTTCTTACTCAGTTAGTAACAGCTCTCGGAGCTCTAAGATGAACACCCACAGAGGCAGAAAGCAAAAATGACTGGGAAAAATAATTAAAACCCTAATAGTAACAAACTGGTGTTACCTGGCACTAAAAACTGAGGTTGCCACTTGGATAAGGCAAAACTACAAAGCCATTTTCCTGGGTATAATTCATAATTACATGAACAAAAGTGCAAACCAGTGAGACAATTTCCAGTAATGGCAGGGTGGATCATAGCAGGTTTATGGATTCTATGGGTTACTCTTGATTTCCTGTGCCTTTTCCCTTCACCCTTTCCTTTCTAAAGAGCTGAGATAAGAGGGTTGCAAAAGAAAAGGAAAGGAATAGAATAAGTTAAAACAGTGTGACTAAATGAACTTGGCAGCAGTCCAGAAAAGCTGATATCAGAGTGAGGAGACAGGAGGCTCTGATGGCTGCAGGCTCTGGCAGCTAAGGTGGGTCATCT
This sequence comes from Parus major, assembly GCF_001522545.3. NCBI lineage: Eukaryota > Metazoa > Chordata > Aves > Passeriformes > Paridae > Parus > Parus major. The sequence goes on from NC_031769.1 coordinate 103,444,139, forward strand.
ATCAGCCAACAAGACAGTTTTAATGGATGTCATATAATGAGTTCACTGCCAAAATTTCGTGGGTGGGACAAGGAAATGCTTGGAGCACTAATGCTCTGTCTTCTGTTGGGCTCAGCACCAGCAGCAGAGGGCTGGGGGTGGTCGCCAGCCAGGCGTGACCTTCCCTGAGGCTGCGGTCAGACACACTCACTTAATTGTCAGCAGATGAACATGAAGAACAGGAGTCTCATAAATTCTCATCTTTGGTGCAGTTCCATTATTACTGTTGGCAGTAAACATCCTTTTGGAGTAAAGACTAGTCCACCATAAAGCTCTTGAGAAACCTGCTCCTGTGTGCAAGCAAGCAAGCCCAGGCTGGGCTTTCAAAGTTCACCAAAGAGGCTTCAGTAATAAATGCCACAAGGCAAAGGTGTGTCTGTCACAGAAACTTCAGCTCTCACAAGCACAGATTTAGTTAAGCACATGCAATTTTGTAATTTTGAAACTTGAAATAACTTTATGTATTGTTTATTGTGTTTAACAAAACATATCTGCTGAATACATTCAAGTTTTAGTGAAGATATCATGCTATATTAACATTTTTCCTGTTTGAAAGATAAATATGGTAGCAGCAATGGCATTCTGCTGATATTTTTATAGCAATATCTACAAAAGAAAACTGTGTTGAGCAACTATTATCCCATGGTGGCCTAACTAATGAGTGAGTAACAATTTGTATTGATAGGAGGTGTACTTCTCTCTGTTTACAATGTTTGTAAACCTACTAGCACTTCTCTGTCATACCAAATCTCGGATATATTTAGTTTTATAGGTTAGCTGCAGCCTTCTGAAGACAGAGCTAGCTCATGTATTATCTTCTTCTCCCAACTATTAAAGAAGGATCATTTTACTCCTTAAACTGTTCCAAAAGGCTTATGTGCAGCAACAATCAGGTTTTTTTCTATGCTATATAATTCCCATAGCAACAGTGCTTACCATGAGAAACAAAGCCCTGATTGACTGCCTACAAATGTTAAAGAAAGAAAGTAATCTGTTGCAAACAATATTCTGAACCAATAAATCACTTCCACAACTCCTTTTAATATTTTGGGGAAGAGCATTGGCACATTGGAAGTTTCCCTGTTTTTTACAGGAAACACAGCCAATGAGACAGTATGGTTTTTCACACTTGAATTTTTCAAAATATTTAATTTTCAAAATGACTCCTTAGACAATGTATGTACTGATATAATCAACTTTTAAGAAACAACAGTTTATGGAAACTAGGATTATTTCTTGCTAATTACTAGCTTTGAAAGGAAGCAATATTAATATTAATTTCTCAGAGCAAAACTTCAGTCAGTCTCTGAATGGATTCATGCAATTCCCATTATGTCTATATCAATTCAAGCAGAAAAAAAATTACTTCTTACATCCCTAGCCTCCTTCTAAAATTCTTATTGGGGATCCCAGCTTTTGACTCCCAAAGTATAGAGGAAAGTTAATATGTGAGCAGGATCACCACAGTGCATGCTTTGTCCAGCTAGGAAATTAATTAACTAATTGCATAGCAAATTTATTCATTTCTGGGAATATCAGAAGTAAAGCATTCATTTCCACTTTCTCAGTAACTTCATGGCAATTTTTCTTGCCTGAAGGTTCAGAGACTGCTTTTGCTCTTTATAAATGAGTAGGCTGTGCACTGGGGACTAGGGATTTAGCAGGAAGAATGTTGTTAATGTAGCCAGCTCAAAGTACAATGCAACTGAAATGTGATGCTCTATTATATCTTGAGTATTAAGTTGTCACAGTTTCCATCGCTGAAATCACCAAACTGATGATTTGTTTCCACAACTGCTGTTCAACCTGATGTCTTTGTTCCATGCTTTGGGTTCCCGATGCATGGTCTTTGCCCTGTGCTGAGGTTTTTCTGCTTCACAGTACTCTCTTTTTCCATTTCCTTGTTTTTCCCTTATCCCTGATACCAGCCACTAACTTGCTTTCAGCTGCAATCTCAGAGGGAAGAGACCAGCTGCTCCTTTCTCCATCAATCCTCTGAGCTCCTCAAACCAGTGCCAGCAGATATAGGAAGAGACATGATGATCTCCTTCAGATGTCATGAGTTGCTCCTCTGGCCCCTCAGGGCTTGGGAGGAACAGACTGTTCCTGAATTACAAGAGTATGCAGAGGAGGATAGAGAACTTCTCATCCCAACACATATCCCCACAGGGCAAAGGACATCTCCCCTAAGCAAAGGTGACTCAGAAGGCACAATACATAGAAAATACAGTAGTTCACACCACACACCAAAGGAATTATATTATATTAACTCACTCTTCAGATTAGAGTCACATTTAGACTCATGGTGAAATACAAGCAAAAGAAGCTTTTGCTGTTAATGACCTCCAATGGGATCAAACATCTGACAATAATTTGGTAGAGGGCAGAAGAGCCCCTTTTCCAAGCAGTCTGAAAGATCATAATGAGGTTTGTGCAACTTGCTTCCCACATGCTTGTACCGAGACTCAAGGTTTGGCACCCAAGAACCTTTCACACAGTCTCTCACAGTATTCAGTAGAAAAAACTGCTCACTGCTTAAATGAAAAGCAAACAGAACAAAATTTTAAAAAACATTGGCTTTGATGGTTCAGATTTTTAAAATAATTTTAAGCCTCATGGGCTCCTCTCTTTTATTCATGTTGAAAAAGTTGAATTATCTTGACTGATGTGACACCTGTTACAATCCTTACCTCTATGGCAGGGTTTATTCCTTAAACAAACTTTTGCTTAAAAAAAAAAAACCAAACATATATATACCAAATACCCATGAAAACTATGTCCTAAAATACACATATATCCTCTATGGCAACCATTCACATCAGCTCCATTTTATTTACTTTTTTTCTAAACTACTGCCACAACACATTTATTTTATGAACAGGGATGTTTGACTTGGGTACATCCAGCCAATGCCTAGGTCAATAGCAAACTGTTTTCTCCAGACTCTGACATTTGGATTTCAAAATACCAAGACATTCAAAATTCAGTATTAATCTTCACAAACATCTGTCAGGTAACCCTTTATCCTGGTGACATATCCATCAACCTTGTGGTAAGACTAACAGAGCACTCTATTCTCTCTATGTTTTTAGAAATTTGATGTTTCAGTGCACCTGCAAAAGGCAATCTGGCTTTACCAATGGTGTCTCATTCCCTTGCTCTGTGTAGCTCTCAGTGCTGCAAGGCTCCAGGTAGCTCCTTTTGCGTGCTTGGACACCTACCTGCCTGTGCTTGAGTAGGGCTCTTGACCATGAAGGTGTGATAAAGTGTGCATAGACTGTCATTTAGAGTGATATTGTTAATCTCTGACAATCTTTCTCAGGGACAAGTTGAGGCTGGGTTTAGGCATGGAGCAAAGAATGTGTAGGCTGCCAGGGAAGATGAGGATAAAGGGTGCAATATGTGTGGGGAGGACAGAGCTTCTGCCTGCCCAGCCTCTGCAGCTCACTGAGAAAACAGCAGGGGAGGCACAGGAACATCACAATGCTAACACCCTCCTGAGCAGCCCTTCTATGGAGGGCTCTGCTGCAGTCAGCTCATAAAAGTTTTCAGCACAAGGAATAGCTAAATATTAGAAAATGGTTAGGCAAAGAGAGGAGAAGCATGAAACAACACACAGACAAAGCAGCTAAAATAATATTTGCTACATAATGTGAAAGAGTACTCCTCAGGCTTCTCTTCCTGTGAAGATCAACAACAGAGCAAAGACAGGAAAGACATCAAAATACCTTCAACATTGTTTTTTTGCCAAAATCTTCTCTTCCTCTTACCTACGATGCATTAAATTAGTTCCCTAAAGACCCAAGTGAAAAAGAATAAAGAGATAACTCTGGACAAGCAAGTGGGCAGAACTATTATTGATATTTCATAAGGGCAAATGGAGACTCAAGAGTAAAGATCCTTTGTTTATTGGTTTTCAGGGAAAGAAAAAACCTAACAGACTGAGCTAGAACAAGCTTTATATAATTTTAATCTGCTTTGAGCAGTGCCACCTCGCTGGTTCTGTGAAATTCTAGAGGTTTCATCTCAGGAAAACTGTGATCACCCAGGGCAGGTCTATACACACACACTCATACATACGTCTGCATGTACATCTAATGTATCCACAGGTGCCACCAGAGAGCTGGTAACTGAACACATATAAAACCCTAAGGGTTTGCAACCTAAGTAGACAAGATAAAGGATTAAGAGGATGAGATCTCCCTTGGCAAATTCACACAGCTGAAAGTAAAGGAAAGCTAGAAGCCCAGCAGTGAGAAGTATCTTGTATGCTTGATCTCTTCTTAACTCCTCTGTAAGAATTCATTGAGCTTTAAAGACAGGATGAGGACCTTTGGTTCGATCTACTGCAATCCTTCCCTTCAAGTGTTTTTATTCCACTTTCTGTCTCTTTCTGTGTCTGGCTCTTTACTGCTAAGTAGTAAAAACTAACAAATTAGAAACTGCCAAAGCAACCTGTCCACTCTTAATGCTTTAGTTCAGGCAACTGCATTTGGAGATTCGACCTCAGCTGTTCAGATTGGTAGACTGTTGGTTAGGATTCAAGTTGCCAGTTCATAAAAGGCAGTATGCTTTATTGGCCAGCTGACACATCAGAAGCAGCATCCAATATGCACCTTATAACACACTTCTTGCTGCTTTCCAAAGTTCAGCACACCCTTTAGCTGAATACCAAAATCAGAACTAATACATGAACTGAGGGTTGGTAGTAGATGAGTTCTTAGTAGTAGCCAGAGAGTCAGGTTTCCTGAAATCAGTGTGGGCTGGCTGAAAGGAGAATAGGAAACAGTCTCAGGCAGTGTCAGAGGAGGTTCAGATTGGACATAAGGAAGAATTTCTTCAGTGAAAGGCCTGCCAGGGCTTGGAATGGAGTCACCATCTCTAGAAGTACTCAAGAAACAACTGGACATGGCTCTGTGTGCTGTATTCTAGTTTATATGGTGGTGTTCCATCAAAAGTTGGACTCAGTGATCTTGGAGATCTCTTACAGCCTTAATGATTCTGTTACTCTGAAGGCAGTTCTACCTACAAGTAACTGTTTTTTCACTTTGTAATTCACTTTTTTCCTCTCATTGTTGTGTGACTTGGTTGTTGTCTCACCCGCTAGTTTCTGCTAGAATTTCTTATCACAAGTTACAGATTTCAAATAGCAAGTGAGCTGAGAAGTGATAGAGAGGTGTCATCCTCCATTGCTCTTGTCCTCTGCAGCCTTTGATGTTGAGGAATGTTTTATCACAGATAACAGTGGAGCACTTTGGTTCACTGCAGATGCCACTTCTGCTCTGAACAGGTCCCACCATTTTTTCCTCATCCCACCCTACACTCATTGTGGCTGGACTAACATATTCTGGTTTTTATCCCAAATGACACTTTCAGAACAATAATAATATTGCCTTCACACTAACAGAAACCCCTCTGTTAAGCCAAAGAGACTATAAGTAACTGTGGGGATTGGTGTGATTTTTTCATTTCTTTTCCCCAAAGATTTCTCATTGCTTTTTTTTTCACTTGTTTTCCAATGGAACTTACTGGGGATAAACTGAGATGTAAGGCATGGTCAGGGGAATGAAGTACTAGAGGCAAGGCAGTGCAACTGTCTAGTCAGTGCTAGATGAGCACAATATTAGGACAATAAGATTAAATAGTTGGAGTGAGTCAAATAACCTTTCCTCATTTGCAAGAAACAGTTTTGTTCCTGTGATTCAGTTGATTGCTCAGTAAAGGTTGTGCAGCTCATTTGCTGTGTTTTTTACACCAGAAATTAATGAATGAGGCCAGAGTGTTCTGAATCTACTTGGTGACCCACTGGTAAGCAATTCTAGCTACCTGCCTACAATTTGAATGAAGGCTTGCACGACTGAAGCCTTTCAGCAGGTAAGGAATGATACATAAAGCCACTCAAGAGTGTCAATCACGCCTTCAAGCAGCTTGTTCTACAGACAGTTGTGTGTGCCTCAGCACCTCCATCTTCTCAAAAAAACCCTGTATAGCAAGACACTGCTGAAGTATAGAGCTGACTTCTGCTGAGAGGTGGAGAGGGTTGTTGCTTTGTTTTGGCCTATTTTATGTATAAAACATGACTTCAAACAGGGAGAAAATGCACATATGCTCAGTATATGAATCCAGTGTGATTTATCTGAACAATATTTAAAAAATTAGGAGGAAGGAAGATTTTCAAACAAGATACTGTCCTGTCTTCACTGTCTTTTCAGAGCAGAGAAAATGACAAACCTTTTGTAAGCATGTCTTTTTTAGCCAGTTTTACCTAGTGACTTAACCAAGCTCCATGTATATTTCTTAAGACCACTGGCATCCTGAATATTCAATCTATGTTGCCACTGCCCTCTGGCCTATATGTGCAGGTGTCCCCCACAAGGAAAGAAAGGCATGTGGGAGATACAGACAGGTGCCCACACAGGTCTTTCTCCTGTACAAAACTGGGGTCCAGCGGTCCTAAATCTCTCCGCTCTTTAGATGCAGCTATTTTTAAATGACTGTGATGAAGAGAAGGGATTTGACCATGTCTGAGGAGGTTTGACAAGCTGTAATTGCTTTCTAATCTCTTAACAATACATGCTTGAAATTATGCATAGGCTTAAGTGATTCTCTGAACTTGGGCTACAGTGGAAAATCAAGCACATGGTTTGGAAGGATGTCTTCATAGATGAGGTTATTAAATATGTAAGGTTAGAATAATCAGGCAGTTGTAGGTTCCTCAAGTTCTAATGCACATTTATCTCTTCTGTTTCTTACTGTTTCCCATTTAAATTTTAAAAAAAATATTTTCATGGTTTCAGGGTTTTTTTTCTCCCTAGACAGCTTCTCCTCTAAGTGATACCAGAAAACCCTACCATGACATGCATATGCTACAGTGACACAAATCTTTTGTTTTCCTTTCTCTGGGTTACCAGAATGGGTTTTTATTTTCAGTAATGCTGTATGCTCTTTCAGATGATGATAATGTAAATTGATACATACCCTGAAAGGATAAATAAGGGTACTGACACATAGAAGCTGATTGACAGGAACTGTTTAAGCACTGTCATACGGCTGGCATGTCACTTAGTGATCAAATTCTTCTCCTGCCAGTAAAAATTACATTGATGCCTCGTGTGGATTTTAGCCTCTCTAGAGTGACACAGCTCCATTCACAGAATTTACTGTGAATACCGTACATTTAAAGATATTGGACAAAGAGATCTCCTCTGCTTGTTAACTCCTGCTCCATGTTTGTGTCAGCTCTGCCTGCAGAATAACACACGCCTCTACTGGTCCACAGACACATTTAGCAGTTTATGTGGAAACATGCAAATAGTGAAGTCAGTTCGTCATATCATAGCATGGGCCCTTCCAAATCTTTTATTGGCACAAAATACCCAGAAGATACCCTCTTAGAGACAATTTTTATCATTTAAAACCGTGACTAAATACATAATCATGGCATTACATAATCAAGAAATTAGTCTGCTGAAAGTATTTAGAGAAACTTGTGTACAGTATCATCATAGCTCAGCCTGGAAGTTCAAGGAAGAAGGAAGTGAAATTTCATCTCTGTTAAAACAGCTTTCTAGAGCTCAAATTGTTACAAATGAAATTATGATTATTTTGAATTCATTGAATTGTAGGATTATAGAATGGTCTGGGTTGGAAGGGACCTTTAAGATCATCTAATGCCCTTGCCATGGGAAACTTTTTCTGCCATACCAGATTGCTCAAAGCCCCATCCAGTTTGATCCTGAACACTCAGAGATGGGCCATCCACAATCACTCTGATCAACTTGTTCTACTGTCTCACTACCCTCATAGTAAAGAGTTTCTTCCTTAAAATCTAACCTAAACCTACCCTCTTTCATTTTAAAGCTATTACCCTTTGCATATTCTCAGACCAAAACTGCTTTTTTTTTTGACGGATAATAAGTAGATGTTTTGCCTAAAATAATCCCCCCTCAAATCACTCCTATTAAGAAGGCTGACTTAAAACTGGCTTCCTGATCATGATAAATATTTAAATACCAAGTGCATACCCCATCAGTCCAACTCATCACTTCCTTCACTTAATACTGACACATTCTCCATTACAGGATGCTTTGTGGGTTGAACAAGCTGGGGCCATGAATGCAAGTTGTGCAAAGCTAAAGGCCAGTGCGGAAGAAAGGTGGCACCAACAAGAAGCAAGGGGCATTTCTGCCCCAAGGAGACATGCACTCCAACACAGACTTGGTATACCAGACCTGGGGAGTTGTACCCTCCCTCTTTGTGCTCACATTATTTGTTGGAGGTGTGTCAGAGCCCAACAGCCACTGTGGGAGAGAGTGAAATAAAGCATCTTGACAAGGAACAGGGAGGCATTTGTGCATGGCATGAGGTAGTGGAGGGCTGGTAGAGTTTAATGACAGATTGGCTGTTTCAGGGGCAGTTCCCATTCCTAAACCATTGGGATTGAGGCAAGAGAGGTGGAAAGCCAGTGCCACACAAGGCAAAAAGACAGAGCTGTAGAAGGCAGTATTCTCAAGGCACTGATGGAAGGAGGGAAGTGGTGGCTCTGCTTTGTATATTGGAAAAAGAATGCAGCATTGATCAGCACAATGTCTGGAGATATGAGTTTTGATGACACCAAAGGAAAAAACAGTATAGGAGAGAAAGGCATAAAGAACTTCAGCAATGGAAAGTAAGGCATCAGCAAGTACAGCACAGACCAGAGGCAGATTTAGCAGAGGGCAGACTGCAGAACTGACATTTTATTACTGTCTATTTCTTCTCACTGTGGAAATACAATATAGTAATCAGCTAATACTTAATCTCGTCTGCTTATTAACTTTCCATCTAATTACATGATACAAAACTTGAAATTAACAGAACATTTATGTATTACAGATTTTTTTATTCAAGGTTCCCTACAGCAAGCTGCAAAGGATTTATTCAAAAATTTGAAGTGAAACATTGATTAAGAAATCCTTAGGAAATAAAGTCATTACTCAAGGGAACAAAATCCACTTCAGGGAAGCTCTGAAGATCTGGCAGTCATCAGATTTGTTAAAATCTAACTTAAATTCAATAATGTTTTCATTAAATGAACACACCTGTTCTGGAGCAGCTAAATGCTCACAGGAAACCTTGAAAAATATACAGCTTAGAAGGAGCTCTGCCAAATGGCCTACATTTTATTTTTCTTCCATTTTGACATATTGATATAAAAAGCAACATCTTTGCTTCTCAGAAGTTCATCAGTCTCTTCTCATGATGATTACCCATATGAAGTCATACTTCTTGTGATGACAGTCATTCTACCAGAACTGCATTTCATGCTGCAAACAACAGGGAATTAGTCACAGAGGTTGATGGACTCTTAAGAAGCCAAGTGCTTTCATGGAGAGGGTCCCCTGTGATGAGACCAGGACAACAAAAGCTCCAATGCTACTGGCACACAGAACAATAATGACATAAAGAAGAGTGCCTTTGTGACGTTTTCCTGGAGGCATCCATTTTCCATCCTGTACGTCATACACAATTCAAAAATAGACTAGTGTGTTTTGGAAAGAATCACATCAGAAAATAGAAGAAAATAAGTTGTTAGGAAAAATCCACTTATAAAACCCTACTTTTGTTACAGTGCTTCAACATATTAAATACGAGAGAAATAAATAATAGAAGAAAATAAATAATAAAATATTATTTTTCATATAAAATCATGCACAATTTGAACAAAGGACAGACAAATTGTGATCTGTTCTTTCAAAATGTGTTAAGAGCATTTGCCCTGTTCTTAACAAATGATAGAGAATGAGATTAAAACACTTGGACACCTGCCTTTTAGGAAGACAACCTTTGGTGGTCAGCATCTTGGCATTCCCCCCATCCCAGCTATTTGAGGATGATTTCCCTTCTTACCATGTAGGCCACCAGCCCACTGCCAATCCCTTTCCATTTTGTCTGTCTGCCCCCACTTCAGAAACCAAATGCAAAGCAAGTCTAGCCCACCAAACCAGCCAGCCTGCAAACAAAGCCTGGTCCTCATTGCACATAAGTGTCTTCTGCTTTCCTGGCAAAACAGCTGAGCAGTCTTCAAAAGAAAGGATTTCCTCCACTTCAAACATGAGTATGTTACTTCCTCAACATCTTCCCCTGCCCAAGCTGAATACTGCAGGCTTTCTCAGCACAACCAGCCTGATACCAGGGCCCTCTCTTACAGCTGGAATAATTTGTAACCTTGTGGTGTCAGGAATCCTGCCCCCTCAAAATGTCACTCCTAATTACCTCTCTTCTCATCTAGCTCAATTTGAAGAAACTTTTTCTTCTGAAATGCATTACTCACAGGAATAAAGAATCAGATCACAGCCACATGATCAGCAAAAAAGTAAGAAGTTTTGCACAGCATCAGGGTTACCATCCTTCTCAGAAACAATAATAACTACTTTACAGAGAAATAGATGCTCTCCTTCCCTAGTTGAGACAGTAGATAAGCTCTATTGAAGTCAAAGCAGTAAATGTGCTTTGAAATTTTGAGAAGTACTTTCACAGCAATTTTCACAAATTGATCTCCTTTTCTAAAGCACTGCAGAGTGTTGAGATCATTGCTGTTGAGCAGAAGGAGTTAAGTGTAGCAGCACTACAGAGCCCCTATTATATGCTGACAATGATGTTTTGACTTCAGTGCTCTCTTCATACTGTGTTGTCTGCCTGTCCTCTCTGTGCTGAAAGTTTTTCTGAGGTTTGCAAATACAAAGGGTCTAAACCCACTCCAAGCAAAATCACCATTGACTTCCACAGGTGTAAGAGAAGCCTTTATAAAAAGACCATATTAGAAGATACCCTCTTTATGATATATCACCCATATTCTTCAAAGTTATACAGTTATTCCATAATCCAAATATGTTTAACAACATGAGTAAGAACTATCTCATCTTACAAAGCAGCTCCTCTCTTTACTTTCTGAAGTGCAAAGCTAAGTACCAAATGGTATCTCTGATGATAAATGACAAACCAAATCTGAATTTTGAGCAGCAGGATGCACTCATTTTACAACCACAGGCCTCTTTTGAACACACTGGTTCATCTGAACAGGTAGACATCATCCATTAGGAGCTAAACTTAGACCAGCAATTTTGTGTATGGCAGGAAACGCAGAGATTGTTTCACCACTGCGGATGGGTGGGATCATTAGGACACTAATCGAATTATCCCAAATTTGTAGTCTTTATTAAATAACTCCTAAACTCAGTGTGATACAGAAGAGACCTCTTCCCTCAATGAATATGCTGCAAAGTACTCCTGCCACATGCTCTGCTGACCCAAATGAAGTCAGGGATTTCCACACTCCCAATTCAGTGCAGCTATTATGTGGCATACAAGAGCCAGCTCTCTGGACTTGCAGTCACACCCGTGATGTGGGGATGACTGCCCATCCAGGGAAACTTCAGTGCTGGGCCTCTTCATCCCTTTATGGCAGAAGCCTGAGAGGCCTCAAATTTGCCACATTACCCAACACAAAGGACAGTGCTTATGACACCATTTTAAGGTGTGTACGTGAAAGAATAAAATCTGCTCCTAACACAATTATGATAAAAAGCAGCTTTTACAAAGTATATCCAGGATGACTGGTAAAAGGTGGAAGTGAGCTTCCACAACCTCTCACTCATGCTGTAACTGGCTTTGCTTTACTACTGCCCTTTCTCTCTATAGTAGAAAAGTCTCACTCTGAACTTTAGTTATCCCACTATCGCCACTAGCAACAGGAGTATATTCAGTCTTTTAATTCATTTCCAAAGCTGCTGTGGGATAGCCATAGCAGGGATTTGTAAAGCTACTATTTTGCCTGACCATGCTATAACAGAAATCAATTTTTCTTCTGACAGAAGGGATCTCAGAGGAAAAATAATGCAAGACCTCAACTGCGTCCTAGTTAATTTTTCTGTCTCTGTATCTTTAAGATATGGCAGGAAAAATACAAGTCCAGTTTAAAGAAGGAAGAGACCCACTCAAGTCATCCGCAAGTGGTTATGTTTTTACACTATCCACCCCACAGGAGCAGGGACACCACCGAATAATTCTTCAACCTCTCCTGACAGTACAGGAGGTAACTCAAAGAACTGAAATTGCACTGTTCTGTAAGATTGTGAGTAAAAGGAAAGTTTATAATGAATTTTTTAACCCATTTTCACTACATCAAAGTCCCCTTTGGCTTCTAGCAGTTGGATCTTGCAAGAAAGTAGAAATGACAAGTTTGTGAAAGATATTAGGAGGGAGTAGGGGCAACAAGGGTGAGTGAGGTAGAGCTTCCTGTGTAAGGAGAGAGGATGGGCTAGAAGACCATCTTAGCTGAATTAAATCACACCAGCAGGCGTACTCATACCTGCTGCCAGCTCCACTGAGAAGATACAGACGTAAAAGATAAACCCAAATTACCTTTTATCAGGTTATGTTGCAAAGTTGAGAGGTGGCATTAGGATGATTGGAGGCTTCTCAGAGCAGCGCAACCCAGTGATAAAGTAGAACACTGCAAATGCAGCAAGCAGAATAGTTCTCTCATCCGAATCTAATGAATTCACTAATCACGTTGCTGTAATTTTCTTTCAAGATATTGGTAGAATAAGTGGGTACCTCGGGAGCCAGTACTGCCTGTGGAATCCAGAACTTCTGCTGTTTGTTTATTGGTGTGCGTGGGAAAGTGCTTTCCCTGGATGTATTTATATGCTGGCTTTAAATACTTATATTTACTTGGGGACTCTAAATACTGTTATAAGTGGTAAATTGTCATTAGGTCATCTTCCTGATGCATCCCAGATTAAAGCTAATGCCCTTCATGTGGGTGCTATTAAATTAACCTACCACCGCCTGACAGGTATCCTCTAATCAAAAGTGTATTGTCTTCTCTGTTTAGATTAACTTTGATTCCTTCTGGGTAGAAAGATAATCCCATGAGTAGCCCAAATGTTTTCAAATGTGTGGGGTTGTGCAGGCCAGAAACAAGCAGGAAATTACTTGTCCCCCTTAATTATAACTACAATTTGTATTAGAGTAGGACTTTTATTAGGTGCTAAAACTTTGTACTTTGCACTTTTTCTTTGCGTACACAAAATTTAAATTGCCAATTTGATGCTGCAACAGAGCAAGTGGTGTCAATTTTCTAGGCCTTCTGGGGGTTAAAAACCTTCTTTAGGGAAGTCAACAATTCTCTTCATAAATGGCTAAATTTCCTCCAATGCCCAAATTAAGCAGCTGCTCAGGAATGCCAGGGTGATTTAGGACTGGTTAAAAAGGAACTCAGAGTTACAAATATTGCACTTAGAGTTTACCACAGCAAAAACTGGATTGGTTAGGAAAAAAAAACAGCTGCACATAGGTTAATTTTTAATTTCTTTTGAATGGGGTTCTGATATTTCTTTGTATTGGGAGAGACTGAAATACTGAAGTGCATTTTCTTTGCAACCCGTTTTGCATGTGATGGGGCCCAAGAGTTTGTACAGAATAAAAGAGTGTCTGTATTTCCATTTCTATTTGTGGGTAACAATAGTTTCTTGGCTCTGTACCATTGATGTATTTATCAAGTACTGTCAAAGAACAATTACATTTTATAATATGAGGTGCTCCCTCATCTACAGTAAGCAGACAGATATTCTGATTTATTTTCGCAAGAATTGTCTAACCTAGGTAAGTTACCTATGGGTATTGTAATATAAGATGCTCTTCAGACAAAAGAAACAAGTATTTTGACAATGATCTAGTTGATAGGTGTCAATTTTAAACAAGATTATCACACATTATCCCAAGAGATAAAAATTATTACAGAGAGAGCATTCAAATCAGAGATCTCTAAAGAAAAAGGAGTTAGAAGCAGCTGAAATGGAAATGGAAGAGCCATGAAGGCAATATAACCAGTCTTGCATCCTTTGAAGCAGATCTGACATACCACTACAGAACAACATTAATAAAACCACCTAATATGTCTTCTTTGGTCAAAGCCTTTCCTCCCAAAGAATACATGAAAATAAAAGAAATTTCATAATTCTTTGAGCTGACACTAAGCTTTTCACAGCATCCATGCAAAAGCGAATCTCCAACTATATTGGAAAATTGGTATTTTAATTTTTTTAATACATAACTACTTGCACACACATATTTCTACAACTCTTGACAGTAAAAGTGTGTGCATGTACATGTGTAAAGCAGATGGATGAAAACTTTTGACCCATCGAGTGAGTGAAGGATGTCAACCTATCTTCAATACAGAGTGCTAATTTGCTAGACATTATTCCTGACAATTTAACTCAGAGAAAATATTTTACTTAACTGAAACTGGGGGTTATTTTCATGTATTTTATTAGGGTGTGTTCCATTACTAAGCTTAGCTTGATGCAGCCCCTCAAACTTTGCCATGTTGCATCTTTGGTAATCCTTGCCACAAAGCTACTTCTGTTGTTGTTTTATTAGAGTGATTAATAATAAAGTAACGTGGTTTATAAAACACCAGAAAAGGATCTTCATAAAACCTAAAAGCAAAGTATCATTTCTCTACACCATTTACAAACATGTAAACAGGTAAAGAAAACAATTAATAATGCAAGTAATGGATGTTCAAAATAGCTTTTTCAAGTCAAGTGAAAATGGAACATTTTGCAGGAATACTGCACAAGATCATCCCATTTTTCCTACCCCTAGACAACACATAGATAAAAACTCTGAGAAGCTTGGATGAAGGTAGCCCTCTTAAGGCCTGCAGTAGGATTTTATGTTGGGATTTCTCAAGTGAGATCTGTGGCACACAGTTAATACACTGTGTATTTTTATTTAATACCCTGTGTATTTGCAGAGATTTTGCAAACTGAGGCAGGCTTCTTCCAAGCAGCATCCCAGTACTGTCCAGATTGCTGTCCTTCTCCTTCTCTCAATTTTTAGAATCTAGCACAGATAAAAGACAAGCTGTTGATGGTATATTTGGAAACCTCCTTGACTGAAAGCATAGACTTTTCCCCTTTTTTTATTCCCCATTCAGATGGTTGGTAACAGGGAAAGAGCTGTCTCATTTCTTCAAGGTCCCTCAGAAACTGATCCAGCATGAAACAAAAGTGAATGGTCCCATTATGCTAAGGGATCATAATTTTAAAAATACCGGGGATGCTTTTCTTAGCCAGTAATTGCAAATTCAATTTTAGTACACTGAATGTCAACAGGCTTCGAGAAGCAAGCACATTGCAAGCTGGAGTTTGCCAAGTTCAAGACAATCACAAGTGCTCTTTATTCCTCTGGTCACTCAATAATATTAGACTTCATTAAAGAGGAAGGATTGCATTGCAGAAACTGAATCTCAGAGATAGCATCCACCTACAAATATACAGAAAAACTAAACTTGCAAGCTGCCATGGAAGAGTTTAAATTGCCACCAAATACAAAAAATCTGGTATTCTTGTTTAATATGGCCTTTCTATTGTGCTGTTTACAGGATGTCAAACATAAAGAGAAAGAATAAAATTAGTAATCAAAAGAAGTATTGTAAAATAAGAATTTGCAATAAAACTCTGTTTGTAGGCTCTAATCCATAGATCATAGAACAATTTGGGTTGAAGTGACCTTAAAGACTATCTAGTTCCAAGCCCCCTGCCACAGGCAGGGGCACCTTCCACTAGACTGGGCTGCTCAAAGTCCCATCTGACTTGTCCTTGAATAGCTCCAGGGATTGGGCATCCACAACTTCTCTGGGAAGCCTGTTCCAGTGCCTCACCACCCTCACAGTAAAAATTTTCTTCCTAAGATCTGATCCAAAGCTACCCACTATCAGTTTAAAGAATTCTTCTCTGTCCTGTCTCTATATGCCCTTGTAAAATGTCCCACTCCAACTATCACAGACCCCCTTTA
The DNA here is from genome assembly GCF_001522545.3 of Parus major. Classification (NCBI taxonomy): domain Eukaryota; kingdom Metazoa; phylum Chordata; class Aves; order Passeriformes; family Paridae; genus Parus; species Parus major. The sequence continues at coordinate 103,460,027 of NC_031769.1, forward strand.
GGCACTGAAAGGTGCTCCAAGGTCTTCCCAGAGCCTTCTCTTCTCCAGGCTGAACAACCCCAGTTCTCTCCATCTGCCTTCATAGGAGAGGTGCTGCTGCCTTCTGATCATCTTTGTGGCCCTGCTGTGGACTCAACAGAGCAGGTCTACATCCTTCCTGTGTCAGGGGCCCCAGAGCTGAAAACCTGTTAAAGGAATAGTATTAATTTCAATTTCATTTTGCAGAGGATTGAACTTTTTCACCTTAGCATCTCAGGGTGCTTTATGTGAAACTCCACCCCACAGTAGTTGAAATGCTGCTATGAAATCCCACTGGCATGAAGCACAGCAACACTCTCTGGTAGAGCTGAAATAAAAAGGAACACGTAAAGAAAGCTTATTGCCCCGTGCCGCACCTGAGGAATTCTGTCGTCCTTACTGCCCGCAAAGAGCCGTGCTTGCCCCACCAGAGACATAAATACACCCCCTGATCTCATATTTCGGAACATGCACATTCATTTATGTCTAGAGCCCCCAGTCACATGCAACCCATTTCCCCTTTTCCCCATCTTTAATTCTGAGCATGGAACAGTATTTCCTGCTTTTTTTCTTTAAATGACAAACTTGCCATTAATTTATAAAGAAATTTTGGGTCCAATGATTTTTAGTGAAAGCAAAACAATCCACCTGGAATGGAGAAAACATCTAGACTAAAGATGATTAACTATTCATATTTGTCTCTGTCTTTTGAATAGACATTCTTTCTCCCAAGAGATCAGGGATCAACCTCTACCTACATATTTCATCCTTGCCTTTGGCATTAAAACCCTACCCCCTTCAAGCTCTGTCTTAGTAATGTTCTTTCTATTCTAAGGAATAAAAATAACAATGAAATGAATGATTAGACATGTTATATATGGCATTCAGTGATGGGAAAGAATGAGATGGTAAAAAAGCTGCGTTATATTTATTCTGCTTCCTTATGCTTACCTTTTTTATTCCAAGAATAAGATGCTTTCTCTTTTACATTCTGATTGTGCTTTGTTGCAATCATTATTCAGGGAATGAAACATTTTAATGACTTTAAAATTAATTTAGTAGTCTCAGCCTAGCTCCCAGTGAACACGTGTCCACATAAAAAAAAAGAAAAAAAGAAAAAAAAAGCCACTAATTGGCAGTCTCATTGGCATTCACAGCACAGAAGCCAGGAACTCCATAGACTTTAAAGCCAGAAGTGACCATTGTGATCATCTAGTCTGACAGGTCATGGGACTTCCCTGAATTAATTATTGCTTCAAATCTCAATAGCTGTGATATACCTCAAGCCTGCTTTTTGTACTAAAACATCCAATGTCAGTTTTCAGGTTTCAAGTAATGGAAAATCCACTACGATTCTCATTAAGTTATTCTACAGGCTGATTCTGCTCTCTGTTAAAAAGAAAAAAAAGATTAAAAAAAAGAATATAATTAAAAAGAAAGCACAGAGTAAATCTCAATTTTCATTTGAATTTTTCTACTATAAGCTTTAAAGTTTATGACCATCTTACTGCTTAGTTGGCTAAAATGAAGTGTCCTAGTTGAAAATTATTAGGGTGATATGAACATCAAAACTGGAGGATGCTTTGTTTTCAACAGTTATTTAGTTGTTGGGTCATTTGTTCAGGAAATTGGAAATCTATATTCGGAGCATTCCTAAATCTCAGGAACAGGGAACCCACAGTATCCATTTCCCACGATGTCCCAGTTGCTAGGCTAACCACTGCTGGAAACTGAGACTGGACTCTGGAATACTGAGTAGTCTTCTTCTTGAAGATGGGTCATTTTGTTGGTCAAGAACACAGTGTTTCTGAGGGCAAAGACAAGACACTGGAAAGTTTTGTATTTAGCCTGAAGTGTGAGGCCCTTAGTTCAGAGAGAGTGTGTTATACTACAGTATATAACATATATGTTATATGATATTAAACTCAATATTTGAATAGTGGGAGAACTCAAAGAAGATATTAAAAGTCTGCACAGTTCATTCAATGCCCATCCTCTTTTCCTGCAGAGTGATACCTGCCATGGAATTTTTTGGTTATAATTCAGTCTATCTTCTTTATAATTTCATCCCTCTATTTCCTGTGCCATACCTATTTGCTCAGTACTACTCACTGGACTTTACCTTACAGATCTGGTAGTCCAATATATTGCATCACCAATTATTTTTTTGTCCAATTGTTAATGCTAGTTTGCTGATTCTTCTAAGTTAGAATATGACCAGCTAACTACTGGCACTATGATATTGGAAAGCAGCTCCATCTTTTCAAGGGACATAATTAGACATAGCTAGCACTGCATATGCCAGCAATAAAATAAATGGTTTTTCCAACAGATTGAGTTAACAGGGATTCACCCTAATTAAAAGCTTGAAGTTTTAATGAAAATATAAAACCTTTCTTGGGAAAGATCTCTGCTTTGATTCACATTCAAGTCACAGAGGCAGCACAGGTCTTAAGAGACCACCAGCAGAACTGAGGCTGTTGAACACTCCAGGAGCCCTCAAGAGGACCAAGGAATGAAGCTTATAATAAGAAGGCATAGTAGTGGGTCAAGGTCTCCCAGTGAATAAATGGTGCCTTTGTGCTCTAATTAAAGCATTGCTGTTTCTATCTTTTTTGGTTATTAGAGTTTATGTGTACCTGCAATATGTTAGGGTAGAAACCCTGACCTCTAGTGCTTCTTAGAGACAGTTTAGTCTAAGTAGACTAAACAATATTTTATTCTATTTGCTTAACTGAAATTTAGGAGATTTTTTAATGTTTTGTTTGAGTTTTTTTAATGCATAAAATCCTCTTCCCTACAAGTTCAAAGAGAAGAAAAGGAACATTGAACAGCTAGTTACTAACACACTGCCTTGGTGTTAAAGGACACTCTTTTAAATAGGTGCTTTAATTACTTAATAGCCTGGAATAAAGTTATAACCCTTTGGTTGTGGTTATGATTACTGACAACTAAAATATACAGCTCTGGCAGACTAAGTCTCTCTCCAGAAAATAAAGCCTCTGCCTCTGATGCTACCCAACACTCCACTTAATTACACTATCCCACACTTAGATGGTGATTCTGTTGCAACATCTAACAAGGAGAAGATATTGCACAGTAATGGTGAGAGGCTAGGACAGCTTCTTGATCAAGGCATTTATTGAATTACACATACTGAGGATGCACCTGGACAGTGAGAACTGATGCTTTCACTAGGTGATGAAATTCTGCTCTGTAGTCTTTTAATACAGACTGTATCCAAGATTAAAAGAAATAAGGAGCATAATAGATTACATGCACTGTGACATTTCTACCCTGCTATTTTTATTCATAACAATATTATCTCTTTTATTATCTTCAGGACACTTTAGGATCACTTAGTTGGCCTGGCTACAGATCTACCAGTTGTCCCAATTAGGTGAAACCTTCAGTACAACAGATATTAAGTGGAGCTATTAAAAGCTCCTGCTAAGCCATTACAAACTGAACACAAACCATACCAGGGCATGTGTAAACGCTAACCTCTTAAAGCCAAGTCCATCTTTCTCTCCAGCAAGCGAGTTGTAACCCAGGATTTCACAGGGAATATGTCTCTCTGGCAGTGCCTCTGCAGTGCAGGGCAGGAGCTGGTTTGCTGTCCTGGCAGTAGAGCTGGGGGTGAGGAGCTGGCAGCACCTGCTTTGGAGCTCTGCCGTGAGCACAGCAGGGCTGTACCACTGCCCAGCCCCGCGGCTGCCCCGGGCTCCAGGGACGGCAGCCTGGCACCATCCCATGACTGGCATATGGACTGCCCACCCCTGGGCCCTGCTGACACAGCGTGGTGTCAGGATGGCCTTTGGGGTCCCACAGCAATTTCAGAAGGCCTTTAGGACTCCCTATTTTAATTAGAATATTAAGCCTGAATGGCCACTGAAGCCAAGGGATAATCCTGGATCAAAGCCAGGAAAGGCAAACTGGATCAACCCCAATACAGGCAATCAACACAATCAGCATTGTAATTATTTTAAAATAACATTGCTTAGCAAATAGAGGTGGATTTGAGTTCAGGGACTCATATGCTCAGCCTCAGTAGCTATACAAAAGACCTTTCCTGCAGAACAGACCACCTCTGGGTCTTTTCTTCCTCACCAGCCAAGACAGCATTTCCATGCCCCAGTGTGCTTTACTGTCAGGTAAAGCCTCAAACATCCTGATCTCTGCTTGAAAGAGAAAGGTAATCCATTCTGATGTAACCAGAAAAGACTTCTCAAAAATTCTGGGGAGGAAGAAAAGAAAGGAAGAAGGAAAGAACGTTAAATTTTATGATAAAATGGAAGAAAATAATAAAGAGAAATAAACTCATGAGAGAGTAGCTGAGCCTTCCTGCCAAAACACTTCTCAATATTTGGTTTTGGTGATTTCATTTTTAAACGTTTGAAGGAAAACTGTGAAAAAGCTTTAGAATAATGCAAGTTAGGATTAGCTGTTCTACAGGCTAAAGACATTTCCTTTGTCTTACTCCTGATTCAAGAAAGGTAGAAAAAAAATTTATGTTCATTTGGTACCTTTTTTTCAGTGACACATTCACACACACACACACAAAGGATCATCACTTCCAAAAGCTTTTAAATAAATGCTGCTCAGCCTTCTGGAAGCCCCACCTGGTTACACAGGGAAAGACACGTGGTAGGGTTTCTCTTAACTCTGTTAGGACAGATGTGACCACTGAATTTCACTCAGCAGTTTACATATATACTCCAAGGACCAGTTAATTGACCAAACGAAGCACTAAAGTCAAATTCCGTAATTCTGTAGGAGAGGAGAATATATGGAGGTCTAACTATAATTGCCAAAATCTTGCTCTGAGAGACATATGGCAATCTAGCCCAATTGTGTGGTGACTGCCAGAAAAATTGTTTCTACTTTAAGCTCAGTTCCTGCTTCATCATTGTCCCTGTCCCCATGTAGTCATTTACACCTGTGCAAAGTGAATGGAAAGCATTACCAAGTGAGAATGAGAACAATTTATCATTCCTTTCTACACCCACAGCAAAGAGGAAGAAGCAGGCACTGAATTTATCAGGTTCAAAAGAGATTGAAAATTCAAACAAATGTTTTTGTACAATTCTTTTACAAAGGAAATTAATTGCAAAATTGTAGTCTAGTGCAACATTATCATTTTGAATTTACCTTCAACCAGGAAATACATAATTATGCTACCCTTAGTAGCCACTGCAGGGTTACATTTTGGACATTGTGAATGCTACGAACTGCATTGAAGTTCAATGAAGTAATACATAAACAAAATTAGCTTAAATAGCAAGAAAATTTAAATGTAATTGGCTTATATAGCCTTTGTTTGATTGTATATATTTATACATACAGGCATACACAGTTTATGTATACATTCCTCACTAAAGTTAGTACAAAATATTAATTGCAAAGGAATGGTGTTCAAATTACAGTTTCAGAAACATTAAAATATTAGAGCAACAATATCAGAAAGCACTGACTTGCACATAAATTCTTACATATTATTCCATATTGATTCAACTGTTGCAGCAAGATTTATTTGCAAATTCTTTCTCTGACCACCAGGCTGACCTAAAGTTCAATTATATCCTTGAATACAGTGATACAGAGCTTTGGTTTTTAAACTATGATATAAATAATAAAAATCATCAGAATTTGGAATCACATACATTATGAAATCAAAATCACATTTACAGGAAGAGGTTATAATACTTCAGATAAGGATGTTTCATGTCAAGTATTTGAATCTCTGTTTAAAAACATACAGTAATGTGAATTTGGAGCTGCTAGGTAAATTCACATTGGATCTACAGACTGTTTCACAAATGCTCAGCTACATCAGGTACAGGATAACTGGAAAAGAAGCATTATAATAATGGCATCGTGCAACTATTTACTTCAGGTATTAAATTTGCTTATATTTATGTGCAGTTTTAATTAAGTTTTCACTTTGTGTGAAGCACTTTATGCACATTAGAGAATGTATAATGACAGACCTTGATTATTTTTTTTTCTGCAGAAGACACACCATTATTTGAGAACCAAAAAGAATGGCAATAATACAGCAGGATTTAAATCTGCCTTCCAGCTTTCTTTAAAAAGGAAGAACAATAGCCTTCTGCAAAACTCTTTGTATAGATGACATCCAATTTTTACTAATTAATTCAAATGGCCATCTCTGAGGGAGAAACATGTTTGGTAGAATTTAATGTGAAAGACCAGCTCCACACCTTTAATAAAATAAAATGTTTACTAGCATAAAATTTTCTGCCCCTGTACATTATTCTGTTGTGCAGATGTTTAAAATTTTGTTGTCTTGTTCTGTCTACTATTATGCATGTGTAATAAAAAGTTTGAGTTTTAAATAATGAATAACTCTACTAAGGAAATAAGACTACCAAACAGCTCTTAAACTATGAAAATCTATCCTGGAATTTTTCCATTTATATATCTTTAAATAGTGTTCAAACTGAGCCAGTACTGACACAAAAAGAACTTTCATATTTATATTATAGAAATTATTCAGCTTCAAAAACCAATTTTTGGAAATGGAGTTTATTTTATATTAAGCCTAGCCCACTCACTGATTTGATCAGCATTGCCAGGAAATATGTTACTGAGAAATAAAGCCAGTATCCACTCTGTCTCTGCATTAAGAGTTTTGTTTGACTCTTCTTAATTTTACTTTCAGAGTAAGATCTGCCTGTGTCCTCAAACTTCTAGCAGAGATCAGAGCATGATAGATGCTACTAGGGAAATAAAATTAGCCAGCTGATTTTCCCCCCAAGACAAGGGAGCAGAGGGGAAGGTGGCAGCCAGGCATCGTAAAATTGTTGGAAGGACTAAGAGATGTGCATTTATTGAGCATTTCTGTCTCAGAGGGTGGTCAGGTCTGTTAGAAGGAAGATGGATGGATACCTGGAAAAGAAGCCCAGGCTTCAGTCAGCCTGAGACAATTTTTTGCAAAGTTGAATCTCTAAGTCCTGGGGCTGGCTGGCACCATGTAGTCAAGTGTCCAAGGAAAGGCTAACAGGACTAAACATGTAGAGCTCCCTCCTATATACAGCTATATATTGCAATAAGTGACAGTATGATCATTAGTATGAATAATAGTAATGGAGCAGAATTGAAAGGAAGCTACAAGGAGGGAGAACATGATGAATTTACTGGAGACCGCAGGTTTCATCAGACACATTAGAAATGAAGAAGGACTCATAAAACTGAACTTTACCTAGCATTTTCACATAATTTTCAGTCTTTAAAAATTAACATTTTACAATTACAATTTCAGTTATGACTGGATAATTACAGATGTTCAGCTACGTTTAAAGCATGCACAGGGGGAAACAAACTGTAACAGTCCTTAGACTCTCCGTACCTTCTCAATGTGGAATCCCAAAAGTTAATGCTCTTCCAGACAATAATTGAAACTGCAGAATTATTTTATGTAAATGTAGAACAACTTGTAATCAACTTGTTCTTAAACCATGTCAAAAGTGTCTAAATTAAGTGCTTTGTAGATTACCATAAATGCAAATCTGAAATACAACTAATAAAAAAAAAACATTTCTAATATGATCATCAGGCCTAAGACACCACCCAAGCCTGTCAAGCAAATCAAAGTGGCATGATTCTTCCTACACAATATGAAAAATGAGATTTTTCTTAGCCTTGGCTAATTGGGTTAGGCTGTGTTACAATTTTCTTAGCAGAAATGCAGTACTAGATGAAACCAGAGCATAGCAGAAAGCAAAAATGAGAAAGTTCATAAAGAGAAGATTACAAACTCTTTATACACGTATGAGAAAATATATGAACATAATTTAAAATTTTATATTTAAAAACTAGCATGGTCTATCTGGATTCTTCTTCACCCACTTACACTGCATCATTTGTCTATCAATATATTGAGAATGAGCGTGCCTGCCCATAATTTGGTCTCACAATTCTTCTACGAAGTAAGGAAGCATAATTCAGTTTTACAGACCTCTGAGTTGCAGATAAATGGTGAAAAATACAAAAGGTTGCAAAGGTTATATGTGGTAAAATTAGGATGTCAACCAAAATCCAGTTTTAGCAATCTCAGTACTCACAGAGTAGGGAAACAAAATTCGTTTTAATTTAATAATTTAACAATGCTCCAAGCACTTCAATTTTGTTAGTATATAACTATCTATTTGTCCTCTGCTTTTGAAATTGCAAGGTGCTTCTGAATTGCACTTTTTATCCCCAAGGGCAGGGTTCAGAAACAATTTTTTTTAAAAAAAACAAACCTGAGTGTACACTTTTTACTAAATATATGAATATTTGCTTTTTCAATTAAAATTTCAGGAGTTGAGGCATTAAATACACCAGTCATTATGATAAAGTGAGAATGTCAGCAATAATGGTGGTACCGCATCTCATAATTTTCCTTTATTTTATGCCTTAAAAATGATTTCTCATTTTGTTCTGAACTATTTAAAGACCCACTTTTAATGACTGGTTTTGATACAATGCTTTATAGCACAACCCTGCTTCATTTAAGAGTGTTGTGCATACCACCAGGAAATCCCCAGGATAACACCTTTATTAGAGATAAAAACAATAATCATCATTTTCCACCTGAAGCAAATAAAATGGAAAATTCTGGGGCATAGTAACCACTAACACAGAGGAAATAATTTCTTTGGATCTGCGCCAGGCACTAATAGGTGCCACTCCATCAGAAGTCAGCACATTTGAACTACTTTTCCTGGGTGAAATGTAACACTTGGTAAACAAAAGGATGTGAAGTCCTGTGAGTTTTACTGGAGAATCACCAGCCCAGCACCACTGCAGCCCACAGCAGGAGAAGCTTAGCTTCAAGAGACTGTAAAAGGGGCCTCCAGAAACAGCCTCACCTCACACCAGGTGATGATCTGAACCCCTCGAATGCCTCTTTTGTTAGAAAGAACAAGAATTTTTTTTTTCCCTGAAACTGGGGAGTGCAAATATCTGCAGGAGCAGGTATGCCTGTGCATGAACAGTTGTGCATGACTCTTTCATCATCACTCCATCTCTTACACCTACTTATCCTGTCCATCCATCCTGGTATTTTGTCCAGATATAATGCTTAAATTGCTAGAAATTGCACCTGCTTTTCTATGTTACTAGAAAAATTGCCATGGGATTCCTTACACTTGCTACTTGTACAAACAACCTCTCACCTTTAACAAAGACAAGTTACTTTGCTTTAAGCAAAAGGGAACAGGTTTAGATATCTTACCTTAATTCTAAACACTCGTTTGTGCCCTGGGAAAATTTCAACATATGTTCCAAGTTTCTTTTTCCATTGAGAAACAAAATACTGATTAGCTTTTCCTGTGTACAGAACATATATCTGTCAGATAAAACTTTTCAGTTGTGGGTTATAAGGCTTATGTTTCCTCAGCAAAAGAGATATTTTCTCTAATCAGGAGGATTCTTATGAAATCTCATTCTTTGGCTAGAAATGGTATGTGCTCCTCTGCTCTGCACATGCATAGAGTGGAGTGAGCTGGTCAGTGCATAAGGAGAACCACAGAGAGAACAGGAGAGACTAAAAAAGAGAGGCATAAAGACAAACATGCTGTGGGGACATGACTAATAATTTTCCAAGTTTTTTAGCCCTATTAGTTGGGTTTTTTTCTCTAAGGTTTTGATAAATTCTTAAGAACACACAAGCAAAGTGAAACAAGAACCATTGAAATGGCTGATTGAGATGAGCTGTTTCTACAGTCCTTCAAAACTGTTCAGGAGCCTTGTGGTACTGAAGAACCACTAAGTGTCGGAGGTTTGTCAGATTTATTTCCAGCTATATCATATTACTTGTTCAAATAAACATATTGTTTCTTCACACACTCTCTAACACATGGATGATACGGAAAGCAACATAAAGTTTAAAAATATTGGAATATTTAGCAATCTTTCTCTTCAAAGCACCCTAATCACATGCAAAAATGAATAAGCATATGCTCTTTTGCTTCTATGTGCTAATTAATTACAGACTTTTTTGTTTGAGAAAAATAACACAACTGCATACTTCAGAGAGATTCTTTTTAGAATTTCCAATTTTACAATTACTTCAGGTGAAAAATTCATTTATGTTACTGTGTGCTCCCAATCACCTGAATATTCCTGGTTGGGAATCATAGACATCACAGAATGGGTTCCCAGGTTGTCACTGAACTGATAAAGGCTGTGAGCAGAGAGCTGACTGGTGTTACAACTCTGTAGCAGTGGCACAGAGTAAATGAGCTCTCCAGACATGCAAATACATACACTGGTATCAAACAAAGATTTAGAAGTGGATAAAGCTTCACAGATCCTTATTCTGAAGTCTGGCAAAAGGAATCGTTTATTTCAACAGAGAATGTTTCTCTACCAAGGACATAGAAGGATGTGGTTTAAAATTTGAAATGTGTCTTCAGATGTTCCCCTTTTTAAGCAGAAGCAACACTGAATAAATTACTATGCATATTTTAGACTATATTACCCTTAATGACATTTTCATTACCCTGTTTACTTTTTATTTTTATGCTGGTCACCACTGAACTGGCATAACAGCTTTTTGAGGAAAATTGAAACTGTATTTTCAATTAAAATGGAATAAATTGTTCAATTTCTTCTTCCTCATCATCTAGTATCCGCTCTGTAGCAAGCAGTGCTGTGCCCATTCCCTCCAGCAGCTGAGGAGCTACCCAGAATGCTGGAGTAGAGGCTGAAAAGGGAACAACACCTTATGAAAAACTGGAAAACGTTTATTTCTGACTCTAACTACATTTCTCATACTCAGGGAGTGTCACTGTCACTGTCTGGAAAAGACAAAGTAGATAATTCCCCTGGCTGAAATGGTTCTTCTGGAGTAGCTTGCTGCTCCAGAGAGTAGAAAGAAGGGGAAACACCGAATAATGCTTGTATTTAAAACCCACTAATATGCTTCCCACTAAAAGCTCAGGAAAGAGCGAGCCACATCCCGTCCTAATCCATACAGGGCTCAAAGCAGCGTCTCCTCAGCATCACTCAGGATTTTTGCATAATTTTGACATGGTCAAAAATTATTCAAATTTCCTTTTTAAAGTAATCCACACTGTTATGATTCTATAACAAACTATTTTATTCATTGTTATAACTGATTGCCAGTGTCCCTATTACCACCATTAGTAGTATAATATATTGTATTTCTATTAAAAATAGCAGTGCATAATTATGGCTCTCTTTATTAATTTGATGAGATTCTTTTGGCCCAGACTCTTCAGATCTGGCTCCACAGAAGGATTTCCTGGTGGTGAGGAAATGACACTCTTTGTGGGTGTTTGCTACCAAAACCAGTAAGGAAACCTAAGCAGGAATCTACCAAGATTAAATCCCATGGATGCCTCTGAAAGAGAGCATGTTCTATGTACTGAGTCTGCATCCCAGATAAGCTGACAAGTTGATGATGACTGTTACATCATAGTTACTCAGCTACAACACAACTGCTGTTACATCTGCTTTGGGCTGGGGTAAGGCATGGGACTTGACCTGGGTGAATTTCGTGCAGACCCAGCTTCAGAGCATGGCATCTGCTAAAAAGTGTAGGGGAAAACAAAAGCCAGCAGTCTGCTTGTTCTCCAGCTGCTAGCTGTGCTCCTTCAAAACACACTTTTGCTTTTCTTTTGAAAAAGGGCCTGGCAACAAGAGAGAAATACAATAGTCAAAAGGGCAGGATTTAAGGAGATAGTGTATGTTTAGTTCAGAAAGTCATGCATAATGTTTATACTCATAGATTTCTACAAAACTTAGAAGGTGTGAAATAAAATACCATGCATTTCCCCCATAAAGAAGGCAAATTCAAATAGTCTTGTGATTTTTGCCATTAAATGTTTGGAAAAACTGAGAGTTCTTTTCTGATTTTTTCATTTTTCTCTGTTTGTTTTCCTCAAAAAAAATGAACAGAAAGGAATGTATGACAAACTTGCAGGTCCCTGTTTTGATGAGTTCTCTTTTGCATATTGCATAACATCTCCATGTAGATCCAGAAATAGTTTGATTAGAGGTAACAGTTTTCACTAATTTATAGATTTAAAGGCCTGTGGATCAGCTCCTGAGATAAAGAGTAGTGATGTCCTTTACCTACTACAGAATAAAAGTATTCCTTCATCTTGTTCTCCTTTTATCTTCCTCTCCTCTTCCCTACACCTTTCAAAGTTCATAATCCTATAGAGGTCTTAACTATTTTGTTATGGGTTTTTTGTGCCAGCCTTGCTGTTTTCTTGTTCTGTAGCTAGTGGGAGCAGGTTGTGGGAACAGGAAAGGCTGGATGACCACCCATTAGAATTCAGGCAACATTGGTCTGCTCTTAAAAAGGTGGATTTCAGAAACACATTAAAGAAGAGCTCTTACATAAAAGTGCATTTTGCCAGACACATAAAATAGGTCAAAATATGAATTTAAACTGGCTTTTTTCTTCCTATGAAGATGACATTCCCTCATTCAACTTATATTTTGTGTTTAAAGGAAACATTGGAAATTTCCACTATTTGGTTATTTTTACTATTAAATGGGCACACAGAGTGCTATACTGCTGGACTCATCCTTTTTTCATGGCATAAATTAAAAGTAACGCCTTGCTTTAAAAAAACCTTAGAGGTATGATTTGGTCAGCTCTCTACTATTATTTAGGACAAGCAGATTGTAGACAAAGCCACGCAAGGCAGTTTTTGCCTTCCTCTCACACCCTTCAAGTCTGCTCCTGACATCATACAGAGTAAAGGAAGCTGTTTATAGCCCAAACTGCTGTAACAAAAGCCAGACACAGAGTATCTGGGATACAATCTGCATGTGGGGGCGTAAGAGCTCCAAGATGAGTTTCAGAAGAGGAACTACAGCAGTGGCTGATCAGATGCTTCCTGTGTGCTGCTTAGCAAGACACCCAGTTGTAGCAAGGCATGTAACTGCACAAGCAAGTCATCAGACACTTGCAATTAAACCCAAAGAGAGAGAAAGACCTAAGACCCAGCACTCTGTCTGTGTTGATGCAGCCACAAAACACATAGGTGCAAGTTGGAGACTCAGAGAGATCCATACATGCCCTAGAGACACAAATAGATGCATTTAGACATCTCATGTGGACTGCTTTTAATGTAATTATTTGCTCCATAGAGACTTCTGTCTTTTTACTAATAGGAAAATGAATGGCCATACTATAAATGGGTTGTATAAAGACCATATTGTTCTAGTTTCCTAAAATAACATAGACACCTCAATTTTAACCTTTCTTTAAAGGGAAGTAGCCTTTGATGTGAAGCTTTAATCATGAACAGACTATAAACTACTCTAGGATCTAAAATGATGTAGTTGTTCAAAGTGTCAGAGCACTAACTGAACAATATTCATTAAATCCCAACTACAAGTAATGTCTGGAGAAAACTCAAGGGAAAACTAATGTCTGTCACATGATGTATGAGCTGTGTTGACTCACTGCCATGTAGACTTCAATAATTTTCATCAATAATGGTACTTATATGTATTTCTGCCCAGTGACTCTGTGCAGAACAAAGATTTAGATTTTCTATGGAGAGGAGGCCATTTTGGCTTCCTTATATCATGCTTACTTATGTCAGCCAACACGTTATTGTTTTTCGTTCATTGATGCTCATTAAAATGCTTCCAATTCACAGATGGGTACAGATAAAGAAGTTACAAACTTTTCTACAGGTCACATTTCTAGAAATCCTCTTGGGATCTTGGCACTGTCCGGAAAGCTGCTCTTTTCATTGCTCCTATACCTCGTCCCACACTATTCACTAAAAATAGTCACATCCCTTCAGATTTTAAAAAGGAAAGGTTGGCAAAAAGTCCAAAACCCAGGCACCCAATTTAACACGTTTCCTTGAAACACTTTTTTTAGGTGAAGTAATGATTCTTGAAGAATTTGTTTTATTAACTGATGTTTTATAATTTCTGGTCATAATTTATCCTTTATCAGTATCTCTGTACTGACATTAATCTGTTCTCCATAGATTTTTGAGATGTCAGTGGGTACATTTCAAAGGAAATTTTTCTCTAAAGGAAAATTCTGCAACATCAAAGAACATATATCTCTGATCAGGTAGATCTGCAAGGCCCAGAGAAGTCATGTCTGTAAAAATCATGTGCACTGCTACAGGTCTGAACAAAAGCATCTTGTGATGGATGGAGGTGTACGTCTCAAGCAGGAAAAACATTTTGTGAAAATGGGTTGCCTGTGGAAAAATTCCCTGTTCATAATTTTCAGCATTTAGAAATTGTCAGAATATTGGACTATGTAATGGAATTTCTGGTCTAAAGAAGCTTTGTGAGATATTTTAATTCCATCAGGACAGCAAAGAGGGTGTCATTTGAAAAGATCAATATTCAAAGGAAAAGTTTCAAAATTCTAAATGATGTGGTTTATTGAAAAGAAAATATTTTATATTTGCTTGAGGCAGGGATAACTAATTTTGGTATTTGTTTTGAGTTTTTGAGGACTTTGGGTTTTGTCCCAACACTAGATCTCCAACTCTCATGACTGAAATGAATGAAATTGAAACCATCCTCTAAGTACAGAAAAGTTCCCTGGCATCTGTCAGGTTAGACCAGATATCTACAATTTTTCACCTAAAAATAGAAAGCAGAGCACTGAAATATTCACTGTGGTGTAGGCATATGTCCAAAAAAGCAAGGAGCTTCATTGAATAAAATTACTGCAAGTAGAAGTGTGCACTTTAAGCTACTGGCATGCAAAGCTGCTCCAGTTGGGCATTTAAGCACCCTGACTGCACAAGCCAATTAACTATCAATCATCCTGAGACCTCAGCAGCACCTTTCCATCACTGAATGAGGTGGAGATTGGATTTGTTGGTGGTCCTGCTCACCAACTATCTTCTCTGAGGTGATAATGTCTTCAGAATTTCTATCGCCACGCAGAAGGGATTTCAGAGTAAGACCCTCATTCGGAAATGGGAAGGCAGATAGTGGAGCACAAGCTTGAAATAAATGCAGGTGAAAGAGAAACACTCAAACAGAGTTTCAGCTGTTTTTAGCAAGTCTATTTATACCTCACCATATCCTTTGAAAACATAAAATTCTAGTCCTAATTTATTAATGGAATGTGCCAGCACCAAGTTATTTTTAAATTTAGAATATAAATGGCCTTCATGAACTAGAGCAAGCAGGCAGCATCTGACATGAGTCTCAGAGCTAGTGTGAAATTTACTTTTAAATTGCTGCTGTCTTTCCAAAAATTATGCACCGTGAGCATGTGTCTTCACTCGTGTTAGCTTTTTCTTTAATTAGAAAACAGAACCGCAGGAAGTGGCACATAGAAAGGATTTTGCCCTTGCTTGGATGTAAATAACCCTCTCAGCTTATTTCAGCTGTTTCTTCCCAGTTAAATTCAAGTTGTCAGAGGAATGTGATCCTGAAAATAAAACCAGAAATTTCAAGCTATTTGTAAACATAAGAGGCAAAGGTTACTTGTATTTTATTATATTTCCCAACCTTTTTCTTCTTCTATGGCAAACAGAAAGTGGGGACTGAAGACAACTGAAATAAATTAGAGAGGGTTTCTCAGCTCCTGGGGAATCTCATTCCCAATATGAAGTGCAACAGAAAAGGGTATTCTGTAGAAAACCTACATTCTTCTGTAGAACTGTTCCTCAAAAGAACCTTGCAAATCAGTTTTCAGCCAGCTCAAATTATCTGCCATTTCTGTTACACACTGTTGACTTTTTCCAATGTCTGTCCTCATCACAACTTTATAAGCCCATTAGAGGCATGCAGTTGAGTGTTTTAGGGAATGACTAGACACAGAAAACGATTTCCTATAAATAATTTATTCAATGACTTCAAAATTCTCAGTGTTCCTGTAAGGACGGCCTGTCACAGAGCAATGCTGGTAAGAAACAGCTGCTTTCTTCCCTGGCTCCTCCACCTGACCCAGGGCCCCTGCTACAGTCCACAAAAAAGCTGCTGAAATTTCTCCTAGGTTTTGTCCATCTGCCATCTAAGTTACAGGGAATTTTTGTAATAATTTTAGCAGAAACTGAACGAGTTCCAGGACCTTCCTGATCTTCTTTGCCTTCTGAGAACAAAATCTAAAACTGAATTGCTTTATAAGAAAACGTCCTTGAGCATGAGTCAACTCTGGGACAAAAAACGTGGCAGCCAAGAGTCTTATCTCACAAGCTCCTCAAGAAAGCAATATTATTATAAAGAATAATGTTATACAAGACTAAAGCACTGAAGGGTTTGTAAAGGTTCAGTAAGTCCTTTTCACACTGAGCTTTGCTCTGTGTTCATATTTCCAGAATCTAGTACATATAAAAGTGGTTTTAGAGTTGTTTCAGAACAGGTGAAAAGATCTATATAAATTTTCATTAGTCTTAGGTTAAGGCTGAACTTTAAATACCTGTTCATGTGAAAAATCAAAGGTCCTCCAAGAGGACAAGAGCAAATGGCCTCAAGTAGCAGCATTGAAGGTTTAAATTAGATATTAGAAAAGATTTTTACATGGAAAGGATTGTAAATCATTGGAGCAGATTTCCATCCACGGAAGTGCTCAAAGTAAGTGTGGGTATGGCAGCTGAGGACATGGTTTAATGGTGAACATGGTGGTGGTGTCAGATTTAAGGTTGCACTTGATGGTCCTAAGGGTCTTTTCCAACCTTAGCAAATCCATTGTTCTAAAAGAAGTTTCTGACTAGGGAAGAAGTTTGAAACATGCTGATTTTTTAATACATAAAACATTATTTTGAAACATTTCTGCATATGAACATATTTGCTAAGAAGGTTCTTCATATATTGAACACAATGCATTCCCATAGTGTAACCTCCAAAACACATTCCTACTCTATTAGAACTCCTGTGTCTGTCATTCAAGCTTCTGCTGTGTCTTTGAGTGATTTTTGAGGTAAAAATTTCAGATAAGTCTTCCTCCTTACCTCTGTCACTGAAATTCAAAAATTAATTGTATTATTAATTAAGATTAAATGTAGTAGCTGCATATGAATATGCTGGCAATTCATCTATCAATTTCAGCAGTAAGAATGTTTAAATTATCTCACCTCCATGCCTGATAAGCAATCAATTGACTTTATTTAATAGCTTCATCTCCAGTGCTAATTGTATCCATTTAAATTAAATTATTCTGATTGTTATTCCATGTAGTTATTTGGTGATATGAGACCTCTGAATAGATATTATTGATTTAGAGCAACCAGGCATCATCCATCATGGCTGTGAAGACAGGAATTAAATTTAAATAGTGGGCTATTATTTTCTGAATGTCTTTGTGGACAAATAGGGTAGCGGAAGCAGGATAATTAGGAACTTGCACTAATTTGTCTTCTTGATTTATAGGTATATGATTCCTGAAAATAAAATAAGGTCTACAAAGTAATCAAGAGAAGCTGGCAATAGGTAAAACCTTGTGACTCTTTTAGTAGAATGGACAAATAATTCATGTGTTACCAGTTTTTAAAAGGTGTTTAGACAGCTAAAAGAACTACTTTGCCTCCTGATGAGATTTACAATAGTGCCTAAAATGATCTTTGGACTCTTAGATAGAGTAAGACAAGAAGCAGAGTTAAAAAAATAAAAAAAAAATAAAAGAGAAAGATCTTTCATTGCCCCAGATTATAACTACCCCTCGAAAAGGAACTATACAAAAAAAAATCCAATATATGTGACAAAGACAACTCTCATGCAGTGTTCATGAGGTGGTGGAGGTAGACAAACAACTAGAATTTTACAGAACATGTGAAATTACAAGTAAGATGAACAAAATCAATGATCTCATAAATCACTTTGGGCTGGATTCTAAGTAACATTTCTCATTTTCTGGATGTTCCCTAGGTAGTTAACATATGAGTGCAACCTCATTTTGATCCCAGATGGCTAGAGAAAAATGGGATAACAGTGAGATTTACATCTCACCCCTCCAAGAAGGATGCCTGTTACAGTCATGAATTGTGGTTCATGCCAAATATATCCCTATACAGGCATTCACGCATTTCTCAGTGTCCTGTGCGCGTCTGAGCAGAGAAGCCACTGACAAAGATGCAAAGGTGCTTTCTAAGCAGTAAAGCAGAGTGTTCTAATGAACTGTGTGATGCCTGGGAGATGAGTCTGGAACCTGACAAAGCCAAGGAGCTGCTGGGATCTGTCCTACAATATCAAGACACCAGAGTTCTCAGGGCAACTAGAGGCAAAACTCATGTGAAGCACAGAAATATAACTTTGAAACAGAACAGTGATTTCTGGGAACATCTTGGGTAGGTGACAGCTGATAAGAGTTCTGAGAAGATAAATTTCAGGCTGAGATCCTTTCACGCATTTGCCATCATGAAGATCATCGAGGCTTTGTTTGTGACTGTAAATCCACCTCCAGGGCCAGGCTCGTGGACCCTGGAGACAGCGAGCCTACAACAACAGCTCAGGCATAACTGTGGTTTTGCATGGTTGTGCAAGCCTGGTATACACAGTCAGACAAAACAGAAGGTTAATCTAGGCTGGCTGTTTGTGGTTAGTGTGCAGGCTGCCTATAAAGAGAGCACGTGGTAGAAAAGCAGGAAGGCAGAACATGCCGTGTGCTCACAGACACATACTACATCTTTTAGAGCTTCATGAAAATCAAACCTTTGCAAAGTTGTGGCAAATGAGGAATCACCCAAAACCTTCACTGTCAGTGCAAACCCCCATGCAACTTTCTATTTTTACAGTAATTAATCTCACATGAATTATCTTTGATTGGTTTTAATTGCACAGTTAGACTGTCAACCAAAATACAAATATCTTATGAAATTCACTTGAGGTTTTAAAATTGAATTGGTAAGGAATTTGATGTGAATCTACAGCTTTTCTCATAAAAAATGAAGATATTCTCAGTGGTAAAAACAATGCCTATTAACTAGGATCATTTTAGTAGAAACCAGATGCTAAAGATGTAAGTCTTAGTATCGTATCATCAACCAAAAAGCAGAGCTACTGGTACACCACTGCAACACTAAATTAGTCTAAAAATGAAAAAATATAATTTCATTGTTGTCTTTAGTTTAAATATAGCATATTTCCATTCTCAGATGCCTTTCAAACTTATTCTAAAAAGAAAAAAGGGGTTTCTAATCTGGCTTCCCTAACAGCAAATATTTTGATTTTTTAGCAATAAAAATGCCTGGCTAAGATCACTGAATGTTTATACAGAATCTGAAGGAGTACAAACAGAAGGCACAGTCCAGTTATTCTTTTGAAGGCAAAATTTTGTTCTTCATTTTGCATCTTGAGGCACAGGAAAACCATCTGTAGAATAAAATAACAAAGTAACCATTATACAGTATATAATATTCACTGCACAAACTTGCTCTGTCCGATGCCCAGTTCTGCTTCCCCTTGATGCTGATGTCATATCTTGGCACCGAATTACAAGGATCAAGCTTGGTCTTGAGAGTATGCAAGGATGTCAGGAAAAGTGCTACACATCATTTGAGTAGGAGAGAGTGGGAACAGTGGATGGAAAGGAATGGAAGCTTTATAGTTAGGGGTACTTATTGCAAATCAAGTTGTAAAAATTATTTTCTGATCTGTCATATGAGTAAATGCTGTTCTTAACCAGTGGAGCCAATAGAATCCCACTAAGACAGGGAGCAGGGAGCATGAACTCAAACAGTGATATTTAGAGCAGAAAGACAAACTCCATGGTCGTATATTGCAGAGTAAGGGGTTCCATGGGGCCTTTGGATGAGGAGTGCTGAAATGAACCTATGGAGTTCAACCCAGTTGTTACTCTCTGAATGATGGATTAAGTGGAAAACAAGATTCCTGGGGCATGAGGGGCAAGAAATGAGACAATTACAGGATTTTGCTTGCTGGAACAGGAGAAGAGAACAGCTCTGATTCTCCAGAGGTAGATATCTGCAGCCACTTACGAAACAGAAGATTCTTCTGCTGAAACACGGTGACAGAAGAGCAGCACAGAAAGTGCGCACACATGAGAGGTGTATGTGCTAATAGCATTGGTTGTCTATATGTGACTTCATTACAGCCTCTGAACTACTCCTGCAGGGCCTGGAGGAGAACAATCCATCACAGAGCTCCTCAGTGCACAGCTGGTACCAAACTGGCAGAACTTCCCTAAAGTTTCCACTCAGAAGCCTGAGCACCAACTGGAACCAGCACACATGTGCAATTGTTCCAGCCAAACTTTGCTTTTGATATGGAAATTAAATACTAACCACTTTTCTCCTGAGCTGAGAGCTCTGCCAACCATCAGCCTAGTGAGGACTTTTATAGCAAGAAAGTATTCATTTCTGTGAGCTGAAGTTTTATCATGTGTAGAATGAGTCACTCTTTACTAGAGCAGTAATACAGACCTGCTCTCTAATCACAGATTCCCATCTGTACCATTTATTTGGGAATTTATGTTAAAATATTAATCCATTCCAGACACAATTTGAGTTTTTTCCTGTCCTGCTACATTTAACCCTTGTTCCCTTCCTTTCCTTTTTCCAATAAACTTGTTTCTGACCTTTTTTGTCACCACTCAGACAGCCTCTGCATTTTTCCTATATTCTAGCATTTTCCAGCAGCAAACATGGGACTGAGTCTGCGAATCATTGGGAAAGCCAGACATATCTGCTTCCTCTAGCATTTTGTGTTGTCTATCCTAAATTTACTTTTTATTAACAAACGAAACCTAGCATATAATTTCATTGTTTCAGGACACTCAGAATAGATCTGAATTAAGGAGAATCAACCAAGTTACAAGACAAATCAGAAAAAAATCCCCATAAATCAGAAAACCAAGTCCTGTTGTTTCTCTAGTGTAAACTTGGTTGGCAGATTTGAGTTCTGGAACTTGTTTAGTTAGAGTCTAATAGCAATATTAATTTTACTCAAATTTCAATTTAAAAAATGACTATATAATCACAAGGGTAACATTTAAAGCTAAACTAACCTTATGCTTACTCACTAATGATTTTTTATAAAACTGAAAACAGCATTATGGCAACTCAAACATAAATGTTGGTATGCACTTTAGACTAGAAATAAAGTGTCATTTAGCCAAAAGTGCCATTTAGCCACTTATCTACAGTGTTGAGTTAGATCAGACTAATCCAGAAAAAATAAAAAGAGTTCTAGCAATATCAATATTCATGTGTTTAAAGATGCTATTATAATTTTTGAAGTTTGAATGAGAACAAATGCAGCAGATGGATAAACAAACTCAAATGGACAGTGCTTTATGAAATATGAACCTCAACCAGAGACAATGTCAAAATTTAGCTGAACTTAAATATGTCCTTCTACCAATACCACTGTCACGAACTTCATGACCAGACAAGCTACCTCCATGACAAGGAAAAATAATTAAAGAGAAGTTTTAAAGAAGACATTGCTGAAATTTGCAATTAAATCATTCTATTAGTAAGCAGTCAACACACTAGGTAGCTAGATCATGCAAGGAAAAAAGCAGTCCATTTTACAGCAAAACACATAAATCTGATCTCTTTTTTGTTTGTTTGTTTTGGTTTGGTTTTTGTTGAGACCACTTATTTCCACAGGCTTACCAACAGCCCCAGACACCAGTTTGAACATGGCATACATCAGTAGGTGATATTTACAGTAGTGGGTTATTCATCTCTATGGGGTTAAGAAGGGCTTAGGGCAGAAAAATAATTGATTATTTAATAATAATAACTGATTATTCCCTTGCATAATTACTTGACCATTACACAAAAGCTGTACAATGGGACGTCTCCCTGGCAATGGGGAAGGACAGCAGCCCCTCCAGCAAGGGTTCAATCCCACAGTGACAAAAAAAGACAAGCAGAGGAGATCCAGTGGCAGCCCCTGGTTTAGTCCCTGGCTGTCACCAAGCACGTTCTCGGTGACAAGAGCATGTCCAAAGGCAAGCAAGAAAGTCAAGTCAATAAGGCCAAGCACACACAATTAAGTTTATGCAAAGGCCAAGCCAAGTGTTCCTAGGCCAGTGGGGAGGGTGGGTCCTTCATTCAGATGGTGGCTCTTCATTTTATCTTTCTGCTGATGGAGAAAACGGGCACTCGTCCATGAGGTGCCATAGTCTGGGCATCTGAGAAGTCTTGGAACTTATTAGGGGTAGACTGGTTTTAGCTATCTTTGTAAATGGATCAGCAAAATGAAATGTACAGCTTTACATCCCAAACTTGTATTAATATAGTGACTAAATGATTTGTGATTAATTCTTGTTAAATTAAAAATTAATAAACGATTACCTTTTAGCCGAGATGACCATCAGTTCTATGGAACCACAGCAGCTGGAAAATGCATTCCCCTTTCTGTGCATGTTGTTGAACTAGTCAGAGCTCTTAGTTACAGTGAGTTGAAAGATGCTACATTTGAGAATACAGCTGTTATTGTTTTCAAATTTATAGACATACCTAGAGGTAATTGTAAACTATTTGAGTGACTGCCATAAGCTACCCTGAAATGACTGGCAGCCTTTCACAGCAGTTACTCAAAAGGAAGTTATAATCCCAATACAAGCAGATGAACAATTATGGGAATACCAGAGATGTCTGGAACTGATTTTTGTTTGAAATTTTTCTAGCAGATTTCATCTGAAATGTAGCACTGGAAGGGACCTCCTGAGTTACTGAATCCAATTTCCTATTATCACAGCTAACAGAGTCAGAAACACCACGAATTTGGCAAGAGCTCAGTGATGGTAAACTGCCAGTCTCCCTGCCTTGGCATTCAGAGGGAAAACATAAGCAGGTAGCCAGTGGTGGCTGAATTTACTGAAAATTGCTACTGAAATGTAAGAGTTTCTCAGACTGGTGGGGAACGGGATTTTGCCAGCTTCAGCACCAGGATAAGGGTGAGAGGGAGCCCTCCCACCAGGGGAGGGCTGGGAGAGGCTGGATGCTGAAGGGCTTGGGAGTTAGAAGGTAAGAAGAACCTAAAGAGCTCCAGAACAGAGGCTTATGGGATAAGAAATACCTATGCAATTAATTAATCATGCTCCTCTTAGAACAAATGATTGGATGAAAACAACTCCTGCAAAGCCTCAGCTGTGCAGCTTCCACCCCTTGAGGGCAGTTTCTGTCAGCAGTCTGGTCCCCTGAGCCAGCATCACAAACTTCAACACTGAAATTTAGTTTCGTAGAGCTCGGAGCAAGACTGGGTTTAGGTGAATTTTGAATGAAATATTCTTTGGGTAAAAATCCAGTAAAACAACTTAGAGGACGGTAACCCATCCATACAAATTTAAATCAACATCTAGAAGCAAATGGGAGTTCCTTACATTGTTGGACCTTAAGGTCTTGTTTCAGAGTTGTGGGGCAAGGAAAAGTCTCTCACCCTTAAGATGAGCTCCCCAAAAGCAATATTGTCTTCTTGAAGTTCTCCAACTGGCAGGAAATGGGAAGGAGGAACTGTCATGTGTGGCCCTGATGAACCCATCAAAACTGAATTAACACTGCATTTTCTAGGCAGCAATATGCTTGAAAAACTTCTGAACATGCTGGTAGTGTTTTGTCCAACACCTCTTGGTAAGGCAAGTTTCCTTTCTGAGGATGGACACAATGATTTTATCACATTGCTTCTCAGGGCATAAAGAGACTATCCTATAAGAAAGAGACATGCCCTGACTCCATGCCTCAGTACAGGCTGGATCCACATCCTGGCCTTGCTGCCTCAGAGCCACGCTGGTGCTGTGAAGAAAGAGGAAGTTATTGAAACTGGATGGATGGGCATCTAGAATGGCCTTCTCTTTTGAGCACAGTGCATCAGAAGCAGAGTTAGTTTTGCTGGAAGAAAAGCTGAATGCCAGCAGGCATCCAGGCAAGAGGTTGAGCCTCACTTGTGTATCCTGTCTATAAAAAAAATTTTAAAATAATGTTATTACATTATAAAACTCTTCAAAAATGAAGAAACCGTGATCTTCTTTTGACACTGTCTGTCACTTCCCCCTCTGAACTGTGAAAGGAATCAAAATCTGATCCCCACAGTAAGTCAAAAGGCCATCCCAAGGTAACTGGCAAATTTTATTTGATTAAGGTTAGAGTCGTCTCAGTTGTGTTTTAATTAACATTTCATTTTTTTCCAAAAAAAAATGAGGAAGTCTTAGGTATCCTGGAATGCAGAAAGTGTTTATAACCTCTTGAGAGCTTCATTGATTAGTCTGTTTTCCTCAAGTGGTACCATAACCCTCCGTTTTTATATGGAAATATGTAGAAGCATAAACATAAATGTACGTATGCCTTATGGACTCAGGAGGAAAAGAACAACAAAAATTGCAGACCAAGCATTTAAGGTCATTATTTTTTTCTGCAGTATTGCTGTGCAAAGCAGTCTTGAAATCACAGCATAATCAGTGAAATATTGTTTAGTGAGAATTGTTCTGTGACTTCACTAAACATATTTGCTAAAAATTATGGCTAAGTAATGCAAAAAAGTCTTGTCTTGTAAATAATGTATTGATCCGCTGATGGGCAACAATCA
The DNA here is from genome assembly GCF_001522545.3 of Parus major. NCBI lineage: Eukaryota > Metazoa > Chordata > Aves > Passeriformes > Paridae > Parus > Parus major. Next base: position 103,484,522 of record NC_031769.1, read on the forward strand.
TCTAATACATCATTAGATAATGTGTCAGCCAACCACATAATTGGTAGACTAATGAATACGATAGTTCATATATAATTTACTCAAAGAAATATGCTTTATTTCCCAGATTTAAATAAATGATTCATCTAGATGTATTTGTTAGCTAATACAAATACCTTCTTAAGGTCCAAGTGAAAAAGATCTTCCCACTGCCTTTGAACACAGGCTCTTTAGAGAGTTTAGAGCATATCTGCCAATGCTTTTTTACTGGAAAAATGACCACAAATTGCAAATGTACCTACATGCATATATATTTCCATAAATTCAAGTGTAAACCATCAGCTGGGCAAAGAAGTCTCTTTAGAGACTGCTCCATAACAAGTTTCAATGTCTGTGGATAAGTGTCCTTATTTGAGTTGTTGCAAATCTTTATTTGAGCTCATTAGTATATCTGCACATGATTTCTCTATAAAATATAATCTCTACTTTTTGGCAAATGCATCCAATGCAAATGGAGACCAGAGTAGAATATACAGTTGTGTAAAACTAAACAGCTTAATTGAGCAAGGTGAACATTAGAATTGAGTCTGGCAAGGAATAACAAGGACAACAAAAAGGGCTTTTAAAAGTACATCAGCAGCAAAAGGAAGATTAGAAAAATGTGGAGCTGCTGCTGAATCAGATGGGTGGCTTGGTAACAGAAGACACAGAGAAGGCTGAGCTGCTAAATGTCTTCTTTGCCTGACTCTTTACCATACTGAGGATGGTCTTCAGGAGTCCCAGACCTTAGAGGTAAGAGAGGAAGGCTAGAGAAAGCAAGACTTCCTCTTGGTTGTAGAGAGCTCTGCTAGAGACCAGCTAAGAACACTTAACACCAATAAATCTGTGAGCCCTGATGGAATGCACCTATGGGTGCTGATGGAGCTGGCAGATGCTGCTCTGCTGCTCTCCATCATCTTTGAAAAATCACAGAGAACAGGGCAGGTGTTCCATGACTTGAGAAAAGCCAGTGTTACTCCCATCCTCAAAAATGGCAAGAAGGAGGACACAGGAAACTACCAGCCAGTCAGCCTCACTCCCAGTCCTAGACCAGATAATTCTGGAGGTCATCACCAAGCATGTAAAAGAAAAGCAGGTCGTTGGGTGTAGTCATCATGAATTCACCAAGGGGAAATCACACTTGACCAATCTGAAGATTGGTCATGCCATCTATGATGGTGTCATAGGATGGATGAATGAAGGAAGGGTAGTGGATGTTGTCTACCTCAACTTCAGCAAGGCTTTTGACACTGTGTCCCACAACATCCTCCTAGGTAAACTCAGGAAATGTGGGTTAGATGAATAGACAGGGAGGTGGATCAAGAACTGTCTGAATGGCAGAGCTCAGAGGGTTGTGATCAGCAGAGCAGAATCCAGTTGGAGGTCTGTAGTCAGTGCATTTCCCCAGGGATTAATACTGGGTCCAACCTTATTCAACTTGTTTATCAATGACCTGGATGAAGAAATCAAAGCAAGTTTCTGATGATACAAAACTGGGGACAGTGGCTGATACACCTGAAGGCTGTGCTGCCATTCAGTGGGACCCTGCTAGGCTGGAGAATTGGGTGGAAAGAAACCAAATGGGGTTTAACAAGGTTAAGTGTTGGGTCCTGCACCTGGGGAAGAATAACCTCAAGTTTGAGCATGGGCTTGAGGCCAACCCACTGGAGAGCAGATCTATGGAGAAGGACCTGGGAGTCTTGGTGGATCACTGAGCCTCAGCCCTCTGTCTCTGTGGCCAGAAGTGCCAATGGCATCCTGAGGTGTACCAGGAAGAGTATGGTTCAGCTGGTCAAGAGAGCTGATCCTCCCCCTCTACTCTGCCTTAGTGAGGTCACATCTAAAATTCTGTGTACAGTTCTGGTCTCCACAGCTCAAGAAAGACAAGGACTTACTGGAGAGGGCCATGCAGAGACCACAAAGATGATGAGGAGTTTGGAACCTTTTTGTTATGAGGAGATACTGCAGAAGATGGGATTGTTTAGTCTGGAGAAGACTGAGAAGGGATGCCATTAATGCATATAAAGCACTCAAAGGCAGGTGCCAAGAGGATGGATGGTGCCAGACTCTTTTAGGTAGGGCCCAGTGACAGGACAAGGAGTAATGGCCTTAAAAAATCCCACAAGAAATTCCTCATCAACATGAGGAACAACTTCTGTACACTGAGGGTGGCAGAGCAGTGCAACAGATGTCCAGGGAGGTCGTGGAGTGTCCCTCTCTGGAGCTGTCCAAAATCCACCTGAACATTTTTCTGTGTCACCTGCTTTAGGTGATCCTGCCAGCTGGCAGGACGGTTGGACTGGATCATCTCCAGAGAACCCTTTAAACCTAACAATTCTGTGATTCTGTGACATTGCAACAACAGCTGGAAGATCTGACAGGACATGGGGAATTGCAAGGTCTTCTCAAGCCAAGGCCTCCTAAACTGTGTGGAAGGAGTCTGACTTGGTTAATTACAGGTCTGCAGGTATAAGTGGTAGGACCAGGTCCAGAGCCCCTGCACTTTTATTACTTTCTCTTGCAGCTGCTCTTTTGTTTCTCCAGAGTTTTCTCAGGAGACCCCAGACATTTAAACACAGGGTACTCTTTCTGTACTGTGGGGTCATGGGCTACTTCAGAGATCATTTGTGGACCTTTACTTTATATGCTAAGAATCTTCAGCGCATAACAAAAAGTTCTTATATGTATTTCCCACAAAAACAAAATAAAAAACACCCAAGAACTCCTAAAAGTGCAATATAAACAGTGCTGATTAAATATTATCACAACATATTGTGCTATCTTTTTAAAAATGGTTGAGCTGAAATGGATTCAGACCTGTTGCTGCTGAAAGTGGTATGAAACTAGAAAGGTAAATTCATCCCTACAGTTGCTTATATGTATAGTACAAAATCCCATCCACGCTATAGTTTCACACTAAATGTTATAATTAGGAGAATTGGGGATCTGTAGTCAGAGTTCTGGAAATCAGCATTATCTTTAAAACAACACATTTAAAATTAAATCTGCTTTCTTCAGTCTGATTTCTAACTTCCTTCATACCTGACTGGATGCTCATGGAAATAGTAAAACTCACTTGACCATAGGTGTATTCCTTTGGAAAAATCTACTGCTGCTTCACATCATAAAGGATCAAATTTTAAAAAATTTAATTAAATTAAATCACTTATTCTCCTCCTCTGAATGTCTAAACCATTTTCAATAACACTGTAAGAATTCAATCTGAAGCTTTTATCTACCATGGAAAATTTCTTTGTGAGCTGATAATGTGCAGTAAGGTTATTAGTAAGTGTAATAAGCTATAAATAGGTTCACAGATAAGCAGATTTTTCTTTAAAAAGCACTTTTAAAGGTGAAATTTTAGACTTTTTGTTACACTTTGTGTAAGACAAAACACATGCTACAATCCCAAAGCGCTGGTCATTGCAAATTGATGCACGTTTTAGCTAGAACAAGGCACTGGGCACCCATTAACTCCTTTTATTCTAATTTAGCATTTTACTAAAGCTTTCATTACAGCCATTAGACAAGACCTTTGGCATTAAAGTAAAAGAAAAAACATATATAGAAATAAAATAAAAATTTAATTTACAGCATGGGGACTGGTAAATATATATTAACAGAACTTAAAAACTTAGTTCTAAATAATTGAATCAGATTAATACAAATGAGAAATATATCAAAAAACATATAAAAATCTGTGGGGAATTCATTTTAGAGCTTTGCAGATGGAGACAAACCCATGTTTAAATATATATTTTTTCAGTTATGGCTTGAGGAAATAAACTAATGTTGATTTCACAGCTCTTTCTATATATTTGTAGCAATTAAAATTTCCCACAATTTCTTGTAATAATTGGTTGACAAAAAGGGCAGATAAATGTAAATGTTTGCAGGCAAAATAACCTGTTATTTTCCTCAGTTTGAGAATACTTTTTTTCTTATATTTCTTAAATCTTAGCTTTAAAAAAAGTATTTTGGAACAAACCTAGACATCCCTTTCCATTCACTATTTTCAGTTTCCAGTTAGAAGAATCATGAGTTTGTTACACTAGGTAATATGGGGAGGGAAAAAGGAAAAATAATTAAGCATCCAATCTATACTGTAATGGAAAAAGGAAAAAAAATCCCTCTGAAGCCTAGGCCAGAGCAGGTTGGGGTTTCTTATTTTGGTGTGATTCTTCTCCTGGATGCTCTCTATAGTTTTAACAGGAACAAGATTTGGATAACAGGGCTTGGTAACAGGGTTGAGTGCTACATCTGATTTGCTTTTTGCATGGTTTCTGCTTGGCCCTGGGAGATAGAAGAGAGACATGCCAAGAGACAGAAGTGGCTGTGTCTAAATCACTATTACATATCCAGCCCAAACACCACCCTGTGGGAAGTGGGGTACCAAGGCTCCCCAGAGGCTCCACACCATCCCTGAGCCTGCAGAGCTGTCCAAAATCTGGGGATGCCAGTGCTTTCCCAGACTTCAGCATGCACACAAACACCAAATGTACCCAAATGCCAAATGATAGAGGCAAACTCTGTTTCCATCTTTCTCACAGAAATGTGAGTTTTAGCAAACCAAAAGTCAGCCTCAGCATGGCTCTTAGTTCTTCTTTCGGTGTCGACACAGTGCTATGTAGCATGCAGGACTCCTGACCTGTGATCCTCATGAGCTGACCATGCTCCTCAGACAATATTTTTGTTCTGCTCATAAGAATAGCACCTGTAAAGAAGACATAGTGAGCTCTGCTCTTCTTGCCAGCTTAAGCTTTCCCCATCAAGCAGAACACACTTATTGTGTGATTCTGATATGGCAAAATCTGCTAAGAAATTCATCCTTCCATCACATCCCTACTTGAATTTCAGCTTACAATGTAAATATGTAGACAACACATATTCTAGCTCTGCAGAGACTCCCTTTTTAAAAGTATCAAGTCAATTCCTGTAGCAAGAAGACCATTTGCATCCAAGTGGGCTGAGCTGTCCTTCAGAGGGAGCTGAAGGCCATTTTCCAAGCAATCGGGGATTTGTGGTGATCCTGCTATGAAGTTCTCCATTTTTCTGCAGTCAACAAAGTCACCAGGACTCTGTGAAGCACTGAGGCCCACCTGCACAGAACAGCTTGTGAGACTGGGGCCTGGGCACAAACAATAGCAGTTCTTTTGGCAAGCCTGAAAGACCTTCTTGTTGGCAGATTGAGGAAGCCCACGCTTCTCCTACTGCACTGCCGTTGATCAGCATCAGAGAAGAGCATTAATCAAATATACAATACCATTATTTTTCCAAGTTGAGGCCTCAGGTCTGTGATAAGCACTTCTCTTAACACAAAATTACATAAATATTATGCAACCACACTTCAAAACTGCTGTGTTGAGAAATTTGAATGATAATGAGTACTTTTTGGAAATGCTGCTCCAGTCTTGCTCCTGTCTAGGCAGGAAAGACTGATCATGGTCATGGTGCTACATGCTGTATCAGTTAATTTTTCTTTTCACCTGCTTTTGGCTCACCTCACCTACAACATTGTGAAAAATGACAGAGTGTAAACATCTTGCCATTAATGGGCCATGTGACAGACGCCGAGCACAGCACGCCAGGGAGAAGCATCTGAGTCTTGCAAACTCTCCCCACTGCTAGATTTACTGATGGATGACAGAGCTCCACGGTGCTGACAAAGATGCTGCTGACCTCACTTCCAAGCATGCTAGATGGTTTGCAGCTTACAGCAGTGCAGCCAGGACACAAGAGACAAGAACAAAGTATGTTTTAGCAGGAGATGGGTTGATTTTTTTAACATGGAATATGGTTCAGAAATGGTGAAATCTCGACCAAGAAATGTTGGTTTGGAAATGTTTGTGATCAACGAACAGTAGATCTTCTTTTTAAAATGTGAATCCATAGAATAGTAAACAATCCCCATCTTTTCCCCTACATATTACCTGTCTCCTGCTAGAAACTGTCTAATTAACCTAATACTTAATCTGGCCAGTTTATAACAAATATTTAGAAAGAGGATGCTTTTGTAATGGGAGCTTTGCAAGGGCAACAAAACACTTCTTATGACATTTCTTGCTATCTTGTGTTGGTTTTTTTTAACATTTTCCTTTCCTCCACACAGAACAAACACCCAACTTTTTTTGAATTTTAAAAAGGGAACAAAAATTAAGATAGCATGTGCTTTGCTTTTCAGTCTACATTGTTTCTGGAAGCAAATAAATCCAGTCTTCTTGCCTGTGAGGAAGAATATCAGAAAAGTAGGACGCACAAAATAAAAGCATCTCTGAGTCATACCTACATACACAGCAAATCCAGAAGTTCCTTATGACAACTTAGAGAAGTTGTTCATGTACAGCCTGTGGTACATTTGCATCAGCATTTTAGTTCAAGCTAAGAATTGCTCAAAGATCACTGCTCTCCACACAGTGACGCAGCAACAGAGCGCATGAACCAGATTCCTTTGAGGTGAAGTCTCATCCCCAGAGACACTCTCCAGAACATCTAAAGTGACCCAGCCACAAATAAGCCTTCAATCCACAAGAACAAGCCAAAAGGAAAACCCTTGAAACGACATCATGTGGGCATCACATAGACAAGGGGCTCTCGGCACCATGTCTTCCTACAGATCCACTTCCAGCACCCCTTGCCAAATTAAATGTAACCAATGAGTGCTGAAAAGGTCAGGAAGAAGATTTGGGATGTGGGAAGCCAAGGTCAGATCAGGTAAAAGCTGTTTTCATTCTGCTTAACAGTGAGATATGGTGATGGCCAATTAGGATTTATGGTTGTTCCAGTCAAGGAACTGAGGCAAGAAAATCCTAAATCTCAAGATTAAGTGGCAGAGTTTGGAACCAGATGAAAGAAGTGGTGACTTTGACATTAGCTCTTACAACCATAACATTTAGGGCAGTCAATGAGACCCCAAAAGCTGTATGTACAAATTATGTATTTTTGTAGTAAGAGGAATCCTGAGTCAGTACTACAGCTGCATTTCTGACCTGAGGAGTAGGCAGAGACAGTTCTTCACCTTGGGAAGAAGCCAGGAGAGATGCAGGAGACAGATCTGTAGACACAGAGATACTGAGTACACAGAAATGAGGGCTTACTGCCTCATGCAAATATTGATGCAACACTAAAGAATTAATTACTTTCTGGCCCAACAAAAATGAGCTCAGTAAAGAGCAGTGTCTCCCCTCTGCTCAAGCACAGGAAAGACAATTCCCACAGACATGCTGGATGCTCGACAGTGCTCACATGGGGAGTGTCCACACAGGGACTGACCTTCACCAACCACAACACCAGCCAACTCTGCCACTGAGGAATAGGTGCAGGATCCTTCTGCAGCCAGGTGCTCTGGAGCAGAGGGCAAGTGGGTTTCCTTCATTAAAACTCACATACCTTGGAGATGCATTTGACCTACTTATCTATCATCGATGATTGTCTTTACAGCAACCTCATTGCTGCAGTAATTAAGGGGTGGGTTTCTATCCCCCAGAGGAGAGATTTAGTCCTAGTAAAGCTTGGAAAGATGCATGTCCCAAACTAGAGACAAGATTTTTATTTTTTAGTGTTCCCCCTCTTTTTTATTCCTGATTGTATTTAAATAGCAAGTACTTCTCTGAATGAAAGTCAGACACAGAGAAGAAGAAACATCTATAGATTCAGCTTTGCCAGAAAATAACGATTTAAACTTTAAAATGAAAGGGGTGAAACCAAAATAAATGAAGGTTAAATCAAATAAATTCTGGTTCCCACGTGTCCAAAGGCGGTAGGTTAGGCTAGACAGCAGCTAAATGCCTGCTCAGCCACTCATTCCTCCCTCCTCAACAGAACATCAAGGGAAAAAAATTAGCTTAAAAAGCTCGTGGGTCAAGAAAAAGATGAGATAATTTAACTATTACCATCGTGAGCAAAACAGTCACAGCTTAGGGAGAATTAATTTCATTGATTGCCAATTAAGCATACAGTGATAAAAAAAGGCCCCAAGACGCCATTATTTTGGTTGAGGGGCTCAGTTGTGCCTAAATTGGCTGGAGCCATCAGAAACTGTGCATGGCAGGAGGCAGCCCCAGCCTTTCATCCCAAAGGCCACCCCTCTAAAGGCCACCCCTCCAGCCCCCACTGCCAGCACCTACAACAAGCACACCATCTAAAACATTGCAGAGCATGAAGATCCCCTTCCAAGTGGCTGCAAACAGCATAGGGATAACCACACAGGATTTACAAAAAGGTAACAGCTAGTGCCACAGGTTTCATTCCAGAGTACACAATTACATATATCATTTCTTAATAACCAGAAACTCTACACAAATTATCATAGACACCACTTTCATCCATATTCAAGAGTAGATCCTTTAAATGTGATGTTTCCAGATAAAGTTCTATTTTCCTCAAAGACACAGTGTTGGTTTTGCAGTTTTCTTGCATATTAAATCTAAGTGTCTTTATATTTTCCACCTGGATGCCAAAGCATTTCCATATTTCATAACACAAGATTTAGAAGTTTCATCAAAGCAAATGTACCAGCTCAGTGGCTGTGAGACTTTTGCTGTACACAAAGTGTTAGGATCAAAATACTTCTGAAAAAGTCAGGAGAATCCACAAGATATTTTCATTCAGTTCAGGCAGGGAAGAACCTACTTTATGAATAAATATTCTTCAAATAACTCACTCACAGCAGGAGACGCAAATCTAGAAAAAAAATAAAGGAAATCAGACACTTAAAAAAGAAACTTATTCTGCCTCAGAGAAAGAAAAGGCCGCTGAGGGCTGACTGAAGCAAAATCAAACTTCACATTAAGCAAATTGTACCATTGATTTATCCCAAAGTCTTGACTTTTCCTGGTAAAAGAGCATGACAATAACCCGATCTCGTACATCTGTTAGGCTGAGCCTTTCATGTAATGCATCAGAAGGTGTTTTTCAGCACATCCAATTCTGACAACATTAATCAGCAAAGCCCCTATCAAGCCAGAAAATTTAGAGAACAGATTTGCAGGATTATTATTAGACCAGAGGCTCTGACACAGCAAGAGCCTACCTACAGGAACTAAGTGCATGACAAGCTATATAAGGTGTTTTACTGGGAGGCTGTGATTTTTGCCAGTACAAATGAAACAAAGAAATTATTTCTGAAGCATGGAAGACTGAATCTCAGTTAAAATTAGGGTACTTCAAGACAGAACTGGAAGCCCTCAAAATACTATTTCACTATCATGTATTGTCAAGAAAGCGTGACTTGATGTCAGTGAACTGATATATCCTTATATTTGCCACTTTTAGGTAAATTGATAAAACAATTTGGACTACAGGAAACTCTAGTCTTGTTTAGAGCAAGGCATCAGTTCTTGCCAGGTCAAAGATTTCAATTTACCCAAAATGAAGCCTGTTCCTGCATATTGATTCCTCCTCCTAGCTGTAAATTATCACTGATTATTTTGAGGGCAGAAGTGTTGATAGCTTCCTGCTATTACTGACCCAACTGAAATTAAGTCTATAGTATAATTTTCTATTTATAGCAGCTAAAATGTGGCTGGAGTGCTTTAGTGTTTCAAATCTTACAAAATAATAAATCCCAACATCAAAGACTCTTTTGGTCTGTGGTGTTTTATTGAAGACAATAGACTTTTTCAAAAGTAATTTCTGGAAGACTTATATTCCCTCAAAACATACATATAATTTGTCAGTGATCCTGATTCAAAATTCTTAAGAATTCAGTGCTCCTCCACTTGTGAGTCTTAAGTACCTTCATATGGCATGGTGTGAGAGGGAGGAGAAGGAGGAGGAGGATTTTGGAAAGATTCAGTGATGATAGCTTGGGATCTATACTGAAGTACAAGCCCCAAATCCCTCCTTGTCCAGAAAATCTCAGTCCATGCAGTAACACCAAATCCATGGTTCCTGGTCAAACTCTCCCCAGTTATTTCCTTTTCTCAACTATAAGATACACCTCTGTTGGGCTGCTCCTCAGAGAAGCCAAGTGTAGATTAGACAGTCAAAGAACTGACCTGGGACAAATCCTGACCAGTAGGGATTACTCTAATCTCTAATTTTTATTTCTGTAATAAAAAACAGGAGCATCTCAATGGGGTAAAGAGAAGGTGAACTGCACAGTTATAGCTTGTATGCAATTGATTGAATGAGTACAAGCTTTAAGTTCACAGGGCTGTCAATCTGATCTTTTTCACAGATCACTTTTTTCTATCCTAAGAATTCACATGTCCTTCCTAGACCAAATTGTAATGTCCCTTCTTGAGTAAAATGGGATCAAATTCATCAGTAAATTCAATCAGAAATAGATTTTGTCACTTTTTTGTTTGCTTTCAAATCTTGAAAAACAAAAATAAAGTCAAGAACAAATAGCTGAAAATTCAAACTCCCTCTGTCAGGACCTTCTGCCAGCAACACCATGTCATATGACTTAGGTCATATCACATCTGTAGCCTTTGGGAATGTGCTGAGCTTAAGCTGCAATCAGAAACTGAGTTAGCTGATTTGCATGGGTAGTGCTCAGTGCAATCAGTACAGCAGTGTTGCTGGAGGTTTATACCTCCTGGAGGTCTGGACCATTACTTGTTTGTAAAAGGTCTGGCTATAAAATAGGAACTGCTGACTACAAAAACATTATTGATAATAAGTACTCAGACCAATGCTCATAGCCTAAAGCAGGAAAAACAGTAAGGTGAAGCAGAAAACATCCATCTGACAAGAATAAGCATTCAGCAAGACAAACTACTGTCTATATCCATTTATTCTTGATACTGTTTTAAACTAAAAAGACTCTCCAAAATGCAAAGACCAGAAATGTACATTAGAAATTTCTCTTTCAGGGAGACAATTTTTCCCTCTGTTAGTTTTCTTACCTTCAAGAGGATGAAAAATTTGTGCCTGTACCTGTTACAGCCCTTAAAGGTCTAAGTAACATATATTTTTTACCCAGAAAAAAATAGAGTATTCTAATGCAGCACTTGCTTCTTAGACACAAGCAATTCAGCTTAAATCTGTAAAAAATGAATGCTTGCCATAAGATAATGCCAAGGAAAAGCAATGAAAGGTATCCAATCTAGCCACAAAATTTGGAGTTAAAATCATTGAGCACACTCCTGAAATTCCCACATCTAATGGGACAGTTGAAAGAACAAAATATGACATGGAAAAATGCTTTGATCAGTGCAGAATAAATTTTAGTTAATGGAAAGCTTTTTTTTCTGTTCAGTAGTGGTTTTTCATGGCCTGGTTTTTGATAGCAGGGGTGTCACAGAGTTGGCTCCTGTGAGGAGCTGCTGGAAGCTTCCACCATGTCTGGCAGAGCCAGTCCCTGATGGCTCTGAAGATGGACAGGCTGCTGGCCAAAACTGGGCCAGTGTGAAAGGCTGGTAATGCCTCTGTGATGACATATAAAGAATAAAATCAAAGTCACAGGGTTTTACTTCTTGTCAGAGAAGAGGAGGAGGTGAGAACAGGTGAGGGAAACAACATGGAGACACCAAGGTCAGTGGAGAAGGAGGGGCAGGAGCTGCTCCAGGTGCCAGAGCTGAGATTCTTCTGCAGGCTGTGGTGAGACCATGGTGCAGCAGCTGTGCCCCTGCAGCCCATGGGATCCATGGGGGATGCAGAGATCCACCCACAGCCCCTGGGGATCCATGGGGGATGCAGAGATCCACCCACAGCCCCTGGGGATCCATGGGGGATGCAGAGATCCACCCACAGCCCCTGGGGATCCATGGGGGATGCAGAGATCCACCCACAGCCCGTGGGGAGGTGCCCACACTGGAGCCATGAATCCCTGGAGGAGGCTGTGATCCAGTGGGAGACCCAGTGGAGAGAGTGGCCCTGCTTCCAGGCTGGAGCAGCCTGTCCTTGGAGAGCTGCACCCCGTGGAAGAATGACCCACGTTGTGGCAGTTTTGGGAGGACTGTGTGCCCGTGGGGGGAGTTCACGTTGCAGCAGGTGCCGTACGGCTGCTGCTCCTGAGAGTGGCCCCATGCCTGAGAAGTTCATGGAGAACTGTCTCCTGAGGGAGGGACCCCCGGGCTCACAGGGGAAGGACTCCTCTCCCAGAGCAGCTGAAGGAAATCTCAGTGATGAACTGACCCAGAAACCCCCATGTCCTGTCCCCTGAGCTGTCAGTGGGAAAGAGGGAGGGGCTGGGGGAAAAAAGGTGTTTTAAAAGCTTATTTTATATTTCATTATCCTCCTCTGAATTTATTAGCAATACATTCACTTTGCAACTTTAATTTGAGCCCGTTTTGCCCTTGAAGTTTTACTCCCAGTCCTTACCTCAACTCCTGAACCCTTCATTAATCTCTTTCCTCTTCTCTGCCCAGCTGAGGCAGGAGAGGGCGAGTGTGCCTGGCGTTGGGCCAGTGTCAAACCACGACACTTTTACAGTCAGAACATACATATAAAATCACACCACCAGCAGCTTCCATTTGTGCACTTTCTGTGGCTGAGTTTGAGCATGTTTGCCTTCTATCTGAAGTGAGAATGACAGCCAAGATTTTCCCCAAGATATTTAAAGGAATTAAGGTCTACATTCCTGTTAGACAGAGCATGATGTGGATCTCTACATTCTCCAGGTAACTCCTGAAGTCCCATTAGCTTCTGTAGACTATACCACAGCAATGCTGGAGCCTTAGAAGAAGACATCTCTTGATGGTCACCCATCATTTAGCACAGAGGCTGAACATATGCTTCCATTGTCTGTGCTTGTCCCAGTTGCTCCTTCTTTAAGGCTGATATTCTGCAGCAAAGGGGGAAAATGCCTGTAGTGAGACCAGATTTGTGAAGCTGGGTAGGATCTACTTTACACAGACAGGAGATTCCCTTGGAGACCTTCACAGGAATTCTTGTCACAGACAAGGCAGGAAACTTGTCACTTGCTCCAAGACTGCTTCACTGCGCACCTGCCATTTCAAAACAAGTCCAGTGCTCAGTTTCAGCAGACTGGATGCCACACATGGCCTCTTTGGTTTAGTTGTTTTCTTTTCCTTTTATTTTGGGCAGTGTTGCAGAGAACACTCTTTGGAGACCAAGTTTCCAAAGTTAGGCATGATTTCAATCATGGAACTCCCAGAGCTCAATGGAATAAAACAAACAGATGTTTCAAGTTTTGAAATTAGTGTAACAGCATAAATAAGAGAGTGATAATACTGACAAAATCTAGCTTAATCCAAATATTAGTGGCCAACTTTTTATACTACATGTTACCAGATAATTTTTCTCAAAGTCTAGCTGAAAAATCTAATTCTCAAAATTACCTGTTTTATTTTTTAGATCCCAGAATGATGTAGGGTGAACTAATATCTTCAGGGAGCATCTTTATTTATGCTTTTACTCACTCTTTGCCTAGCTTAGTGTACATTCCAGTTTAGATCACAAGGTCCAAGGGCAAGATCCTTCTTTTTGCTTTTCCTCCATCAAATGCCCAACAAAATTGTCAGGTATTTGTAGGTGTTTCCTAAGAGCCAGTATTTAGGTAAAGAAGACTCAGGACTTGAAGATAGCACCTAACCTAAACTTCATTTTGGCGTTTATCCTAATTATATTATGGACCTTGGGGACCATACATTTGGGTGTTTAAACACCTCTAACACCTCCAAGGCTTGTATGAAGGAAGCCCTTGGAGCCCACCAGTGACCAAGGGCTCTCTCCTTGTCAGTCCAACCAGATACAGACATAATACTAGTGAAACTTAATTGGCACTGGTTTATTAATACAAAAATACCATCAAAATTGGAAAAGAAAATAATATATACTTGGTAAAACCACTCATTTGCATAGGTATTAAAATGCTCAGTGGAGCTTGCAAAGTCTCCATTTTGAGTGATGGACCCTTGGAACAGCACTAATGAAAACACTTCTGTTCTATATTTCCTGTGTGTACCTTAATTTCATTTATGAAAATGAAGGCTTGATTGTGTATCTTCCTCTGCCATTTGGTAGCCTGCCATCAAAACTCTAAGTGACATGACACACAATAGATTTATGCACCATGAAGCAGACACAGTAGGGGTCTGGAGTATTTGTGTTTTATTTCCAGTTAAACAATACACAGGGGGCTGTCACACTAACAAGGTATATAATGATTGACTTGCTCAGCCACTCGGAGACCTTTACTCCGATACAACTGAAATCTCAATAAACAGGAAATTTATATTTGAACAGCTGTTTATTTTGAAATGCTGCGCCCCAGCCACTTCCTTTTCTGAACAGTACATATGGTTCATTCCTATTTAATTAAAAAAAAATAAAATCATTTGTTGAAATTGAGTCATAGTTGTACCAATTAAAGCTTTTAAAGGGAAGTTTTGCTTTTTTCTTTTCACACTTCTCTTTATCATGTCATTTGGCCTTTGATATTCACAGTTTGCAGACAATCCTTAGCAATGTAACTCTCAAGACTGTAATACTGCTTTTTTTATTGGAGGCATCATAATACAAAAACATGATATCAAAAATCGACAGAATAATTTATCAATCACATTACTTTATGAGCACAATAAACCTCAGGCTCACAGCTCTGTAATGGTATCTCTGGCCCTCTATCTCATACAAGAACCATGAGAAGTAAAGGTCTCTGCAATGATCATCCATGAAGCTTGGTTGTATGAGTTTCAGGTGCAGTGATGCTGCCTGCAGCCCTCTTCAAACTGCTCTACAACAGACTGAGGGATGTGTAAGCTCAGGTTCTCCCACTCCTACATGCTTCATAAACAATCATCAGTAAAAATTAGAAATAAGCAATTACACATTTAAAGTAAAGCAACAATTCCATCTTTTAGCTGCAAGAAAGGTTTGATCCAGATAAATAATTTTTATACTAAAATTCATAAATTCCTATTTTGTAAGTATTAGTTTTCATGCAGTACAATTTTAATTCCTTAGACAGTAGGGGCAGGCTTCTTGCTACTGTATCTCGCCACAGTTTGGTGGAGCTTAGAAGGCACCAAATATTTGTTCTATATTGAGGGCTTTGATCCATCGTAAAGTTGATGTCCTGAAATGATAAAGGATATCCATTGTCAAAGCTATCGTGATCTTTTTGGAAAAGACATTTTACACAGCTTCAGCCCATGGAACAGGAGCCAGTATCCACACCACAAAAGACTGAACTCCATCCGTACATGTGCTTTTCACAATTTCAGCAAATATAAACAAATTGAACAACATTGAAATAAAAACAAATTGAAAAACAATTGAAAATTCTGTCATTTTACTGTACTCACACATTTTCACCAAACAACAAGACTCTGTGAAAAATGACCACTCCACTGCTGAGCATTTGGCAAGTGAGGAGGCACAAGGCAAAATCCTCAGCCATGGCAAATCCTTGATTTATATCAGCTGAAGCTCTGGCAGCACAAGCCTCTGAGTAAAGCTACCACAGAGACAAAGTGGAGAGATATTTGCCACTCTTGCCCCATAAATGAGGCCCAGCAGTCAGCTTCTCATCTCCTAAAATTTTTTGAATCCTAACAGGCTCCTGGACAAAGAGTTCAAGTTTGTTTGTCCCTGAGCAGTGATCTTTGTCTTGTATATTTGAATTGACATTAGAATATATGGGTAATAAATCTTTTCAGTCATGTGAGATGCACAACATTCATTGAAATTCACTGGCAGTTGAAAAATTGACAATTGAAAAAATTTACCTGCAACAGGCAACTGGACTAAGCCTTGTGGGTGAGCTCTCCTGGGTCTAGACATGTAGGTCTGTATCACCCAACACTCAGCAGGAAAAGACAGATCACTGTCTGGTTCTATACCAACAAAAACTGAAGAGACACAAGCATGAAGAAAATTGGAAAAGATAAAACTGGATACACAAACTTTCCTCTTTTGAATCTGCCATTGATCTTTGTCCTAGAAGTGGATGTTTCTATTAAAGACGAGACACTTAGCACAGAACATAAAACTCCTCTAACAGCGACTAATTTTAACATGGATGGCACTGACCATGCCTGTAAGCTGTTTTTTGCTGACTTAACTATTTGTCTTTGCATAACGTTGCTTACATTTTACTTTGATAACAAAATGTAAGTTTTGTTTAAAGGTGGTGTTTAATATCTTCTCTATATCAGCTCATAACATATCCTGTTCTTCAGACAGGCTGCAGATAAACAAGTTGTTTTTCCTTAAACACAGTTTGCCACACATGAGCAATATACAGGCAACCTATGACAGCTGTGAATTGGCAGCAGAAATCCCCTCACATTTCTTCAGGAGGACAACCTTATCTTCACTAACTTTTCTGCTGTTGGTTTGTTTTAACTTTTCCCTATATTTCAGGGTGGCCAGTGGAGGGAGTTGGCAGCACATTCCCCCTTTCCATGGTCAAGCTGCCCTTTGATACTCCCAGTCCATAACAGAGGTTGTAATATTCAGCAACCTTCTTCACAGGCAGCTTTGCCTGAGGCAGAAAATTAGGTTTGGTTTGTCTTGCAGTAAAGCATATATTCATAATCCACAATCCACCCCAAAGGCCATAGCCAAACTAGCAGCCACAGATTCAGGAGCTGTCATGAATAAATCATTTGCAAAGACAAAAAAAACCAGAAACAAGCTTATTGCTTTCTGAAGGAGCAACAAGCAATAAGTAGCTGTAGATTGGAATGTCCTAAGGTCTCTGTGTCTGTATCAGTATTAGTAAATAAAACTGTGACCAAGTGCTAGCCCCCTTTGCCTACACTTTATTTGCCTCAAACGAGAGACTCAGAGAGGCAAGTCCTCCTCCTGTGCTCTCGTCCATCCCTCCCCTGGCACCTGTGACTGCCCTGCTCTCAGCTCTGCAGCCCTCCTGAGGCTGTGCCTGTGGGCCCCACATCTGAGGCATGGTCCAGCACCTGTGGGGCTGGGAGACAGTAGGGACCCCTGCCCTAGAGAGAATGAGAGCTGTGGGATGCTCAGCAGACACCCCTCACATTTCGGGGGGCATCCTGAGGAGAATGGCTTGACAATGCAAAGCCTCAAGGTATGGACTGGGAACAGTGCTGTTCCATGTTTCCATGTTCTGCATCCATATTCCCAGGAACAGCTGTGCTATATTTTATAAGTGTGCTGAAAACTATAGCCCACTGAGAGAAATCCTTAAGGCTTCTCCTTTTCTTTTCTTCTTATCTTCACAAAAAGCCAAGAAAGAGCTATTTTCTTTAGTTTATCACCTGAATATCAGGGGACCAAACAAGCCTGGAAGCCTCTACTCGGGTTTGTCAGATGAATGAAGTATTTGCTCTCACCAAAACTCAGGAATACTCATCCTCACCTTCTTGTGAGCCCCTGTCTTAAAACTAGGAAAAACACCTCCCAGGTTTCTTCCCAGAGATTTAGGGAAGGAAGGATCTTTTTTTTTTTCTGTACTTGTATTGCCAAAGCTAACGTCAAGGAAAATAATTTTGTGTGTTTGCAATTTCTTTGGACAGATATATGAAGTCTGACTTGTCTGACTGGCCTTTGAGTTCTGAACAAATTGTTCCCTATGTCACTTTCCATTATGAATAACTTGGAATGTTTGTTTCATTTCTCCCTGGCTTGAAAATTAAAAATACATTATTAAAAAACAATATAAAAGGAAAAACATACTTGTTCAAGCCATCCTTTAATCAACACCACACAAAAATTGCTTCCCTAAGTAATTTAAATAGCAGCACTGCAATTCTTATATACTGTTAAATACTGAATTTAATCAAACAAAATCTAACTAGTGTGGAAAAATACTTCCAAAATAGTCTTTAATGAGACTTATCAGAATATCTTTGGGAATAAACAAATGTAACAAAGCACATTATTTCAAGAAACACAGTCTTAGGAGAGCCACCCAAACACAGAGCTTGTTCAAACACTAACAAATGCTACACAGTCGTGTCATCTTCAGGGAAAATCAGCCTTCAGGTCCTGCTCTGAGTAAAACCCCTGTTTCAATAGGGTGCAGCCACACATACTCAGATCCCACTGATGTCAACAGCACTTAAATGATACTGGCCTGTGGGTATGTGACTCAGTGCTTCCCTGAACAGGTGTGAGTTTCATTTGTGCTTAAAAGCATTGCCTGAGAGAGGGTTTAAATGAACACTGTCAGCTCAGTCAGCAGCCACTGTGAACCAAACTGCAGCATCAGTTTGTAAGAATTCCTGTATACTCCTCATAAATGTTAAAGAAATAAAGAAGTGGTGTTTAACTCTGCTGATATAATGTCTTCACCTTCATGTTATACTCTGGGAAAGCATAAAATATATCTTTCATCCAAGGCCTCCTTGATTCCCCTTTAAAAATTCTTAGTTCTATAATTTTTAACTTTCCTTGTTACTTTTATGTTTGTTCCCTGTTGAATTCCAAATGTCTGAATCAATACCTTTTTATCTTTCAACCACAGCAGACATGTAATGGAGCAAAGGTCCTGCAACTAAAACTTGTCTCTGCATGTCAAGGTAACCACTCAAATCTTGCATTACCAGTACACTGGCTAAAATATTTCTAGCTATCAAACTGATTCAGACATCTTTGAACTGCCCCTATTCAGTAATTAGGTATTATTGTGTTACTTTACAAATGGGAAGTGATGGCAAAGGATCCCATTCAATGCACTGGATGTCTCAATGATTTACCTCAGCCTTCAAAGAAAAACAGTAGAGAGCAGAAACTTAGGGTCCTGTTTCTGGCGGGAGTCTAACCTCTTCACATCAACTGCTCAGGGAAGTGAGCAGCATATTTATATTTAGTCCACAGTAATCTAAATTTACCTCACAGCCTCCTAGCACTGGGAGCCTACATATAGTTTAAGAGTCTGTCACAAAGGTTATCTGAAACCTCATTCATTTTTTCATAGATAAAGCTCTCCTAGCGGATGCGGCTTTGACATAAAGCAGGCAAGAATTTCAGATATGCTTTCCCAAGTGTTAGTAAAAGATGGT
This sequence comes from Parus major, assembly GCF_001522545.3. Lineage (NCBI taxonomy): Eukaryota > Metazoa > Chordata > Aves > Passeriformes > Paridae > Parus > Parus major. Next base: position 103,503,433 of record NC_031769.1, read on the forward strand.
TGAAACTTTGCTACCAGAAGCAAGACAGGCTTACAATTGGTTCAGAGTTTCAAATCAGGAGCAATGTCATTACCCCTGGAGTCACTGTTCTCATTCCTAGCAGTGGAGTGACAGAGGTGTAAAATCAGTGTGAGTCCAGACCCATCCCTTTTTCTAGTAACCCTCAAAATCAGATTGCAATGCAGCTGCGGCTGAACTCTCCTGTGATGCAGTACACACAAAAATATAAAGCAAACAAATTTCATAGGCTGGAAAAATTACAAGAAGGCTAAGGTTCTCAAATGATAATGTTTTGTCCAGATTGAGATGTGTCCAGAGCTGCAGAGAATGATGAGCTCCTCTCTTATGAAGAAAAACATCTACATCAAAATTCACAGACAGAAGATCCCAAAGTCAAAATAATTTCCAGATGTCTTGGTCACAATATAACTTCTTGCTCTGTTCTCTCCTTAAGCCTGAGAACTGTATCTACTTTTGTGCACGGACAGATTTGTGTTTGGATATAATGCCCAATTCTGTTCACTCTAGTCAGCATACACCAAGTAGTAATTGCATCAGAACAGCTAGAACAGCCTTGCCCTTTGTATTTTAGAAATGCTTTTGCTCATGTACTTAGACAGTTGGCCACTTTGCTTCAAGTCTTTGCCTAAGGGTCTTTTTTATACCATGAGACTATTGATCAATGCAGTGATGGTATTGGCCATGCTAAAGCACTTAGCAGGGAGGATCATGCAAAAGTTCCTTTCTTCCAATCTATTTCTATATCTATTAAGACAGAGTTATAACTAAATATAAACTGAACTTTTTAAGGCTCCACTGGATGTTTGTCCAAGTGTGAGGAGAAAATTCAGGTCAATTCACCTATCCCTCAAGCACTCCTGAGAGTTCATTAAAACTGAAAAACAAATAACTTTCTAATAGATATAACCATCACTTAGGAAGGACAAAAGTGTCCTTATAAGTTAATAAGTCTGTAAAACATCACACAGGGAATCACAGACTCTCTGCTTCTCTTAGCTTGTTTCCTAGAGGTGGCTAGCCATAGGAAATAAATAGAAAAAATTGCATTAATCTGTTGTTATATTTTACCCACAAGTATATTTACTCTAATATTTTTTTACTGTAGGGGCTGTAAAATGAAGAAGTTTATGACTTTTATGAAGCTCAATAAGAATGATGATTCATCTCTAGAACAAATATTTGGACATTTAAAAAAAGAAAAAAAGATTCAAGAAATGATGCCTGCCTTAATATAGACCTTTTTGTGAAGAGTACTGTCCCTACCTCCATCACCGACTGACTCAGCTCACCTTTTTACTCCAGGCAATCAACAGGCCACTGGCTCATTTTCCAAATATTCCTGACACAAGTAATGTACAGTGTTGTAAGGCTTCTTCACATTGGTTGATTAAATTTTTCTGTAGTCTGGCACTGAGGCCTACAGGCATGACTAGCCCTGTCCATGCTTTTAAACTCTTGTAGTCTCCAGGAGGCCGAACTGCCTTTGGGGAGTTACTAGCTCCTGAATCACTCTGAGCTGGCTGCAAGCTGTTATTTTCTGTGGGTCACAAGTGTGCCATTCCTGGGCTGTTACAGAAATAACAGTACAGACAACCAGGTGCCTCTGCCCTGGGGCCTTCCCTGTCACCACTTAATTTCCTGGCATAGATGTAGCCATTTTCTCAGTCTAGCATTGCCCAAGTTCATCTTTTCATACCTCTGAAAATCAGAGCTCTCCAACAGCTAGCTTTGTATCTACAGCAGCTCAACCTCTTCGTGTTTCTGCTGACATTCCATGAGTTTAAAAGTTATTAAGGATTTTTTGAATCAGAAAAACACTGAAAAAGAGACATCACAGCTCACAGATCTGACACCATTCTTCTGGTTTGCACAGCTTTCTGCCCATGAAAAGGGGCTAGTGGGATAAATAGATAAATAAATACATGGGATTTATTTCTCAGTTGCAGTAATATTGCATTATAAATCAATCCTTCCATACATAAAGATCATAACCACAAGAAGTCTTAACAGCTGTTTTGAGAAAGCTGGAAGAGTAAACATCAAAATAAGACACCTTATTTAAACCTCTAATAAGGAAAAGCAGTTTTGGAGAGAAATGGCTAGGTTATGAGAAAGCATTAGATGCCTAAGGGTAACCTTTCCAATGGAAGTGAAAACTCATGCTTTTAATGAAGAAAAAAACTTATTTTAATTAGAAAATGACAGTGACACTCATAATAAATAAAATGCCTGGCTTAGCAAGTAACTTGTTGCTGATGCATCATCAGATCAATAAAGATTCAAGATAAGAACGTGCTTCAGGATCACAGAAAAAAATTCTCACCTGCTGAGAAATCATGTAACTGCTACTTCTAGCTAGGTATATTTGAGATGACTGCATACAGGTAAGTACAGATATAGTTATAAATATATAGATATAGATGATATAGATAGATGTAGATATAGGTGATATAGATAGATATTAATATAGATATTAATAAAGATATTAATATAGATGGGGTGTTATAGATGTGTGTGTGTGTGTATCTGAGGTGCTCCATATTTATTCTGCTAGATCTTCTACATGCAGGTCTACAAATAAAATATTATATATATACCTGGTTCAGTGTTGACATTCATCATAATTACTCTGGCATTCATAAGAACTCAATTCAGAGTTTTCTTCAGTACATAGTACTTCTTTTTCTATTAATTCACAGTACCTATTGATTCAGGAAGCACTTCATCATTTCTTACTCATTGACTCGCTATTTAAGTTAATACATTGTTTTTTAAGCTTAATATTTTTAAATTTGAAGGAGCTTCTAGATATAAATGAATAAATTATAGGCTCTTCACTAAGGAGATGGCATTCTGGGAAAAATGTTAATGGGACCCACAGAAAATAACTCTAATGTATTTTGAGTGGACTAGTTGAATTTTGAAAGGAAACACAAAAAATAATGAGTAACATTAGGCCTAACATTAAAAACCAAGCCTTTGTGATCAAGCATTATACTGGCAACAGCATTATCAAAAGTTACAGCTTTATTACAAAACCCTGTCCAAGTTAGAAGTGTTCCAAATTGCAAACTTTTCCATTCTTTTAACAATTTTGAACTCATGTCTCTATATTTCCAGCTCTCATAGAATTATAGAATATTTTTCCTCACCTATGCTCCATATCTTGGAGTTCAGTGTTAATAGTACACCTAATTCCTTATGCCATAAATCAGATTCATATTTTCATTTGATTTGCTGGCCAGCTTTGAAGATTTATCTCTCTGTCCTGACAAATGACCATCAATCATCTGTCTCCTCAGTTTACCTTGTTCCCATGTCCAGATCACAAGTGCAGATAGCCCCTTCTTCTGCTCCTTGGTGTCTCCTGCTCCCTCTTTCTCTCTCCTCTCTTATCATATGCTCATGAAGTTCTGCAGGTATTGTATCTCCCCACTCACGCTTTTTGTTCCCCACCCTCCCCCTCCTGTTTCCTCTCTTCCTCCTCTCCCCAGCTTGAGCTATACCTTCCACCGTGGATTCCTTTCTTTCTCCTCCCTTTCTCCTTCAGTTCGCCACCTCCCTAGTAAAAAGAAACCTCTATGCTCCTATGCTTTAACTGAATCCTGTTTTCTGAGCTGGCATCTTACCACCACCCTCGATCAGTCCTTCAGTCATCTTTTCCTTTTCCTTTTCCTTTTCCTTTTCCTTTTCCTTTTCCTTTTCCTTTTCCTTTTCCTTTTCCTTTTCCTTTTCCTTTTCCTTTTCCTTTTCCTNCCTTTTCCTTTTCCTTTTCCTTTTCCTTTTCCTTTTCCTTTTCCTTTTCCTTTTCCTTTTCCTTTTCCTTTTCCTTTTCCTTTTCCTTTTCTTTTTCCTTTTCCTTTTCCTTTTCCTTTTCCTTTTCCCAACCATACATTTCTCCTTGTTGAGGGAATTGTCAGGTTTTTCAAAATTCCTTTCCTTCTGCAGAACATGCAAGACATATATTCCACAATATTCATTCTAACCAGACAAGCATCTTATCTGCTTCTTTCAAGCTTGTCTTTTAATCTCACTGGCACTCTTCCACTCCCTCTTTAGTATCTCTATTTCTCAATTTCCTCAAGATACTCCACCTCACAATATAAATGTACTTTTAAAAATAAATCATCTTTAACTCCACTCTCTACCAACCATCCCACCCACCTTTTTTGTCTGCAAATGTATTCTGGAGCTCTTCCAATTAAGCTCAGTCTTAAGCCTTTTTTTTTTTTCCCTAACTTCTTCCCTTTGCCCTCTAGTGAAGAAGACACATTTTCACCAAAGTGCCTCACAAATCATTCCTCCCAAAACCCAGAACTGACACCCTCTCCAATCTGCCTGCAAAACTCTTCTTCTTGTAAAGCTGTTCCACATGGACTTTGACTCATCTATGCCTTGATTCTCCCCTTTTCCCTCTAACTACACTCCAGTGTGCATTTCAAAGGATTTTTCTCATTCTTCCCTCCAGTTTTCCACAGAAGCCTTCTACACCTGGGCTCTGTCTCTGTTTCTTTTCATGTTGTCTCCAGATAATTCATTTACAGATAATTATGCAAATAATCCAATTCCAGATAATCTCATCTGCAAAATAAATAAGTAATGTACCTGCTCCATGTTTCAGCCATCTGCTTAAGAGTGGCACAGTCATAGTAGGGCTCTTCTTTGCTTCTGTGAAGTTCCTCTTTTTCTGTCACTATGGAAATACCACTATCTTGCCTCTTCTGCAGCTCCTCAGGTCCATGGCCTTGGCACAGCCTTCAGCTGAATTCCGAATTGATTCTTACTCCATCTTTCTACTTTACGGTTATACATTTTACACTTTTATTCTCATTCATAACCTAAAACACTCCTCCAGGCTCTCACCATCTCCCGTCTCAACTAACATCATCTTCTACAAATTTGTCAAATATAACATTGCTACCTATTTCCATTCATAACATTATGGTGAAGAAAAGTTTCCTAGCCTTTTGCTCCGAGCATGTGATTTCACTTTTCACAGCCTGCCCCCTCTTCATTCACACCAAACATCAGCTTCTTGTCTTCATTCTTCACAGCTTGTCTCCACAGTATTTATCATCTTTCATATACTAAAAGTGACAGTAACATTTAACACACGTTCCCACAGCACACTTGGCAGGAACAGGCATTTTGGGCCAAAAGCAGAGGAGAGGTGAATTAACATCCTTTGCGTGAAACCAGCGGGATGTGCCCATGTACCAATAGACCCACTTATCTTATATTTTCTAGTAAGGAAGGGAATTTACTCATCTGTAGCCTGAGGAGAAAAAGAAAGTTTAATTCATGCAGGATAAAGCAGGAAGAGGCAACTCTTCTGAATCAGCCCCTCAGAAGGTAGTAGTGAATGGTGAAGACTCAGGAGCAGAGGCAAAAAGCCACTAGGCTGACTTTGGCAGCATTATTTTATGCCTATAAAATGTCCATCAGAGCAATCCCTAAAAAGCTAAAGAGGGTTATGAGTGCAGCTCAAAGATGTGTTGGTAGCCGACAGCTCAGGTGCAGGGCTCTATGGCAGACTATACCAAACAATCTCCTAATATTTGAATGCATCACTTCTGTACAGCTAGCAGGCAATTTTTGTCCAGAGTCAGAGCTGAGTCTATACCTACAACAGAAAAAGTCTTCCAAAAAATATTCTCTAAAGCAGTTAGCATGCGAGCCTCCTAGTCTGTCTTTCAAACTGTCCTCTTAAAAGTATTCACAACAGGCAGCCACCATGCATGAGGCAGCTGATAAAGGCTCTTTACATCCCAACCCGTTAGAGCCAAACTGTGCTGTGCAGAAACTATCCATTCATTCATCCCCTCTTTCTCAGGCAAGTGCTGTTCACCTGCCTGGGCTTCAATCCCTGTTGCACATCTGGGGAAACTTCAGGGTCCAGTTTTCAGAGCACCTTTACCTCATCTGAACAGGAACCTTTTATACCAACAAATGGCAGCATTTGAGACTTAAGGTGCTTAATCTATACATGCATGCAGATACAAAATATGATGAGAGCTAAATACTGTCATTTGACCTTGAACATTTTCTAGCATCAATTCTGAATTGGTTTCCCATTCATTTTCCTGTTAATAGCAAATTGTCTAGGCATTTGGTTTAAAAAGCCTCATACTCAGAAACAGGCATTTTGTGCAAATAGGGACTGAGCACACCTTGAAGGCTTTCCCTGCTTTAATTGTGATGGAAATGGTTTTCATTTAATTTATTTCATTCTGCTACATATGATTTTTCTGTATGAGAGAATAGACAAAAACAAAGATTGTCCTTTTGGTATCCAAAAGGCACTTTTCAAGGCACTCTGCTCCTGAAAGCCATATGCCTGATCAGACAGCCAGATCAAGATGCTTATAAATTCATATTTTTCAAAAAGAAGTGAATAAATATCCTATGCCTTCACGGACAGCTTAGGCCCCTTTCCAGCTTCAGAAGGTGCACCCTGTTGTCAGTTCCCAAAGCCCAGGGTGCAGCCTGCAGCTCTGGCCAGCTGTGGCCATGAGCAGAGCCTTGCTCCAGGCACCACGGCTCCCATAGGGTGGGCACGAGCAGACCCCATTTCTGATGGGTGATAAGTGAGGCTGCCTGCAAACAGCGGGACTTCACACCAGCTGAATCCTCCTTCTGCAACAATATCACACACACTCCTGTCTTCTAAAGTCTTGCTGGCTGGAAACACTGTGGTTTGAGTTCTCTCTTCTACTTTACAGGATGACCAGGAAGATTTATCAGCAGTTTAATACAGAGATGGAAAAGGGCAGGGGCAGTGAGCTGTCAACGTTAGACAAGAGCACATCCCCCACAAGCGTAGTGCCTTCAGAAATAAAAGAGAGCCTCCCTGCAAAGATCCCTATAGCAATTTAGTCTGAAGGAATATGCCTCCCTCAGGAGTCTTCTCGTGGCTGCCAGAGTTATGAGGGCCACACGCTGACGCATGATTAGTATGGTGTGTTTAATTAGCACATACATGTTTGTGTTCTTTCTTTTGAAATAATCCAAAACTACATGTGTTGTGCAAACTCCCTGCATTAAAATGACACAATAAATTGTGTCTCTTTTCAGGCAGCAATTTGTGAGAGCAACATGCTGCAGAAAAAAAGGTCAAGAATAAGAAAGAGAGAAAAATAAATAGGAAACTAAAATAAAGAGATACTGAAGAAGGGAAGGAGTTAATGGAAGTCTTTATAAGGCACAAAAGATTAAAGGAAGATTTCAAGGCATTAACAGGGCTAACATTTCTGGAACGTAAAATAGCATTCATATTACACAGCTAAATACCATGCCAGGAATCGATATGCTCTGAAATGTAGTAGAATTTAAGAAGGTCGTTGTTTTGTGTAATCATGGTCCTTTCAGTGGTGTCCCCATTGGGATTCATAGGGAGATAGTTTCTTATGGAGGGTTGACAACTTTTCTTCTTAATGAACAAGAAGGTTTCCTCAGGTTAATGTCAAAATAACAGGAAAGGAATATTTCCAGGTCTCAGGTTCATTAAAGTCTGAATTCTGTACCAAAGACTTTTGCGTGGCTCTCCTCACGTGAGGAGATCGTGCTCAGATGGATCAGCAGAGAGGTTCCCAGTAGCCATCCACACAGTAAATGTGGAGATGCTGCAGCATGAGGTCCTTAGTTGGCCCTCCCTTCTTGGCTTGATAGAGCCTGAATTTATTTCCTTAAGGGCATAGTTCAAGGTCTGCTGATAATGCCAGCATTTCTCTGAGGAGTTTCAGCAGACAGCCAAGCTATCACTAAGGGTCTGATTGTGGTTTTATTTATCCTTTATATTGGAACTTGCTTTACATCTTTTGTCTGCAGCTGCATACGTGACCTCAGAGACCTTTTAAAATTAAGAACACCTTATTAATGCAAGTGTGAGCTCCTCATCTCTTTTTCCTGTTTGTGCAGTTCCTAGAAAAGGGGGGGGTTTGGCTGTGGCTGAGCTCCTAGTTGCTATGGCAATACAAGTAATAAATAAATAGTGAAAAATAATACATTGGAATAAAATATTCTGATTTTGTAAGCATGATCTCCAGAATTACAATAACTGCACTTACTTACAATTTAGCATTTCTGAGCAAAATTTTTGAGCGACATTTGGGGTGCCCCAAAGCACTTGTTAACTATCATGCCTTGTACACACCAGAAAATGGTAATGTGGCTCTACCATGTAATGCTGCAGCATTTTGGCAGTGCTGGTCATGACTTTGCATGTTGCCAGAGGAGTGCCTGGCTGGAGATGTGTGTGTGTGGACATGTGAGTGCACATGCCAAAGCCAGGCATGTCCAAACCCATGAGTTTGCACACATGAAGGACACCAGTAACTTCATGGGCTTCTCTTTCTCTACAGTACCATGATATGCCCACTCTCATTCAGATGAGACATTTTACATTTCTCCAGCTGTGCAAAAAAAGCCACAAAATACCTGTAATTTACATTTATACTCCCATTAAAGAATATTTTTCTTTATTATATAAAAAAATAAATATATATAAAAATAATTAAGCATGTGGCCAAGATGCTACACAAAGCTGTAGATCAACAGTTATATTTGAAGGAACTGCAGAATTGATGTTTCCTGAATAATCTCCAAATTATGAGATTCTTTAATTTTTCTTTTTTTTTTTTTGAATGTGTAATAACATGCATTTCCATTGTAGATGGACATTAGTTTTAGAAATCAAAGCCATGCAGAAAAATATCTGCTTTTCCTCCTATTTTGCAGGGGGAAATAACAAATATTAGTAGAATCTGAAGTGCTTTCAGATTTGGTTTTTTACTGAAGCAAAATTATATTTAATCCTATAAGAATAATACATTAAATTCATACAGAGATAAATAGCTATGTTCATATGCATGTGTATTGATTACATACAAATTGCTGCTAGTTGTATTTAGAAAATAAGGAAGTATAAACATTTATTATTGCAGTTAAAGATATATCTTATAATATCCAGTAGCACTAGCGGTCATTGAAATATCTACATACATTTTTGCTGTTGACACATTCCTAAAACATGAAAAAACAAATGTTAAAAATAGAACATGTAAACTTTGCTGGCTTGCAAAGAGAGAGGAATGTTAAATCTACAGTGCTCAGAGAGTGTATAAAGACCTGATGATGTTGTGCAGATATAGAAGCTCATGTTTCTCAAGGCAAACCTTGAAAAATTAAGTTGATAATTCAATGCATCTTCCTTGCAACATATGGCACTACATAGGACTGAGGACCAGCAGTAACACGGACATATGGGAATTGCAGTTGCTTACTACTGCAAGTTTTTTAAAAAGTGACTTATTCTGGAATAGTTATTAGTTACAGAAAACATTTCTGAAGACTTAAAGTACATCAGCAACAATTTATTTTATTTTTTCACAGCAGGCCTCAGCAGGGAAGAATGGGAAATTTGTTAAAAAAAGAAAAAATCCTACCTTTTCCCAAATCCTCTGGTTACAGAAGACACTCCTCCAACTCACATCTTCTTAACAACAGCACATCAGAGAGTAATATGACTTTATATCATAATGAACATTCTTTGAAAGAAGACATTACATGTGAGAAAAGTTAAATTGCAGTTCAACCACAGCCAAAGCGAGATTATGCTCTTTTGAAGACAGCAGGTTATGAAAGATCACTCTGACTTTGCCATGGGAAAACAAGTGGCCAAAGATGCAATGGGGGAGAGCAGTAGGATGCAAGCCCCATTTCTCCAGCTTACAGCTTAATCACTGGCTTTTTCCTGATTCTGTACCCTACGGGGGTGGCATCCCTCACAAGCACACCTAACAGACAACACCCTGAGCAGTAAGTAGGTGAGGTTACATCTGGTTTATGGATCCTGCCAAACAGCCCATTTGTTCATGTCAGGACATGAGGCAGCCAACTGGAAATGTCTGCCCACAGAAAAAGGGTGTGTGTTGCCAGGACAAGGAGATACACCAGTGAACTTCAAACATCTGTACAGCTGGGTGGGAGGTACATGAACACAGCGCTCTCTCAGGCACCAGGCCATCTCTTCCTCCTGATGTCTCCAGCCCTCAATGTCAAACCCTAGGGTATATCTAGCACCAACAAAAACAAGTAAATTTATCATGAGAAGCACAGTGATCCAAGAGCATCCAGGCCACGCTTCACCTCAGGTCAAAGAGACAAACTGCTTGTTAGCATCAGCAACCTGATGCACACTTTTAGGATCAGCTTCTACCTTAAATAGTCTTTCTGTGTGTTGAAAATCCAAAATCAAGTGGAGAAAATGAAGGTATACAGTGTGCTAAAGGAGAAGCCTAATACATCTTTTCCATATCTTTATCCTCCTAAAGCTGCAAAAACATTCAGTGCTGCTGGTTAGGAAGTCAAATTTTGAGATGGTAAGTAGTATCAAACTTAATGTTCAAACCTGTGTCATTTAAACATTTAAGCCTAAAAAATTAAAATTTGAAACAGGATCTGCACAGCCTCTTCAGAGTTAGAATAATTAATACAAGTGGGTTTCTGCATCAGCTTTAGGTAGAGAATAACCCAAATTGTCAGGCTAAGCTGGGTTACTCTTAGTCTTTCTGGTTGAGCAGAGCATGGCTTGCTAAAGGCAAGCCTCCCTCTACACCTTTGGCAAAGGCATTGGGGCCACCTCTGCAGAACTGATCCACCAAGAACATTTCTGGGTTTCCCTGCTGAAACTTTATTAAAGGGAATAACATTTGTGTTCAATATCATTCTACATCAATGTCCACATTAAAGCACTATCTGCAAGTGCTCATCTGCTGCATTTGCAAGTGGCTTCCAGCCCTCTCCAGGCAGAAGAGCAAGAGGGAAGCCTCACTGAGCTCCCTCTCTCTTCTACTGACCATGAACATTAAGCTGTGCAAAAATAAGGGTTTGTGAAAAAAAATGTTGAAACTTTACCACACCTGGAAAGACAAATTTCCTCCACAGAATCCTCCATGTGCAGAGCGAGGAAAGCAGAGGGCCTGGCTGCTCCAAGGCTGATGGAGGCAAACAAGTAACTGTGGGCACTGTGGAAAGGTATCTGATTCAGAGCTCACAGTCATTACCACTATTATTTCTAGCAGAACTGGAACTCATAACTCTCTCTTCTCTCTACTAAAACTCTTGAGAAAATGCTCCTTAAAAAACAATCTGATGACTTTCTGCTGGCTTGGAAACATAACAAAACCCCAGCACCTAACCTGACCTCAGTGTATATGTCACTTTTGAATCATCTGATATTAATTGCACCCTCTTTTCCACCAGGATGAAACACTCACTGTAGAATGACAACCACTCTCTGATCTGCTTGGCTTTTCCCATGGGGTTGGCATAAGTTACTCAACAAAGTGATGGATCTGTCAACACAAGACAATTTGATGCATGTGTGTCCCTATCAGAACAGACCCCAAGGCTGGAGCTCAGCTCCTTGCCAATACAACAATACAAACCATTACCTGAAGTTTTCTCTGTTATGTGCTGGCACCAACAAACTTTGCTGGTTGAGCTGAGTCCTCTTTCCTGTAGGTATCTTCTTATTCTGCAGCACTTTTCCCTTTTTGAGCTACATGCAGATGTCCTGCTGAATTCATGGACTCACCTTTGCTCACAACCATGAGAGGCTCTTTGCTGTGCAGCCTGCCCTGGTGGCAGCAGAGGTGGTATGTTGTGGAAGCATCACCAACATGGAATTATTTCTTGTCATGGGGGTAAAGAACACAGTCTGTTATTTTTGTCTTTATAAACCCATCTGGACATCTTCAGCTCACCAGATTTTTTTTTATTTTTTTTTCTGATTAAGGCAACCAGACTCTAAAAAAGTCCTGCTGTCTTATGTCTTTCACTGTGATGCAGAGTACCTTAATTCCAAGTGGTCAGAGAAAGGCAGCAGCATTTCCTGCCCCTTTTGTATTCCTACAGCAATGAGCCTGAGCTGATTTCTCTGCATGCAGAAAGTCATTGAAAGCCAGAGGGAATCTGTACTTGAAAGGGTTTCAGCCATGAAATACAGCAAGTCCCAGCAGCATCTTTCTGTTAGATTCAAAGGAGTATGTCATTCTTTGGGTACTGTGAATCTTGACAGGTGTTTTAGGGGTATCTCTTTTTACCTACATGGCTACATTATAGTGTCTGTACAATTGGGTGTGTGTATATATATATATATATGAAAAAGATAAAATTTCAAAAGAAAAGCCATTCCAGTTTATTGCCAAGCAGGTGAGAGTCTCAGACTGGGTGAAAAAATATGTGATTTCTTCAAAGTTTCACTGTAATCACAAGTTTTTGGGCGAGATGTGGAAACACCCAGTGTTGGTGTTCAAATATGTGGCTTTGTATTAGAAAAGTATACTGAAGCACTGGGGGGTTTACTTGTGGTTTAGTTGCAAAAATTCACTCCTAGGTTTCAAACTTGGGCTTTGGAGCTGTATGGAAAGCAGAACAAAGCTATCATACAGTGTTTTCTCATGGTGCTCATTCTAAAGGCATTGTTAGAGAAACAGAAGTCAGAATGCTCCTGAGACACAAAAAGCTGTGCTGTGTATAAACACAAAGTTTATATATAGCTTGAAAGTCATAGCAAGAAATTTTTAAAATCCCTAAATTGTAAACAAGGTAGGAAGAATGGACAGAAAATATTAATTCATGTAAGTTTATTTAAAATGTATTTTAACGAGTTGTGGTTTTTTCCATCACCTCCAACAGCCAACATGTATCCTGTCTTGGAATATACAAGTAATGATACTTTGACTATAGATACTCAGAGGGGATCTTCAGAGAGTGGTTATGCATGTAACAATCTAATTTATCAAAACACACGAATGTATAGTGCCTAATTAAAATGAGATATTCATTGCTGAAATAAAGTTAAAAATAAAAATGGACTTTAAAAGGTAGCCACTAAATCAATGGATATCTACCTGGTCTGTTAAACACTCATATAAAGGCAGCTTATGAGTAGAAAGTACTTAATTTACTGATGGCCAGATGCTCATTTTGGCAAAGATGTCCATTCTGCATGCCCAGATTCGGAGACATTTCTTAAACTGCTGATGACCATCAGAAACAGGCTGCTGGGCTAGCCTTTGGCCTGGTCCATATGGAAGCTCTTATGCTCCTGCTAGAAGAGCAGAGCAGGAAAGCAATCAGTTCTTATTTCTCACGATTCAAAGGTTGAGGAGCAAAGTTCTTCTCTTGTGGTTCCTTCTCAAGGCCTCTGCACACAGATGCAGCAGAGCCTTTGGACACACCCTGTTCCTGCCTCGTACTCCCAGCTTGTGCTTGCCTGTCCCCGAGCACAGGCATGGTATTCACTGCCATTTAAAAACTGCTTTTCCACCTGTTGACCACCTATAGCAGGGGAATCTAACAAACTCCTGCTGGTTTTTGTCTTCACTGTGTGTGCATCCTAATTCCAGGCAGAAGCATTTCGCTGAGGAGTCAGAGGACGTATTATCCCTCTTTTATCAGTACACAACCCCAGTCATAATGTATGCCCACAGGAAGAAACCTTTCCCATGCAGGGAATGACTCAGACTAGGTCAAAGCAGTGATATAAGGAGTGTGGAGAAAAAGTGAACAGTAACTGCAGCTTATAAAAGGTAGCATTTATCTTAACAGAGTGACAGCTGCTCACTATGAAGTTACAAGGGAGTATTGTGATTTTCTGACTCTGAAGCCCACCCTTTAGGAACCACTGATCTGGAATATGAAAAGACTGCACATGCTGAAAAAGTTTTTTTTAATGAAATAGGGTCAGATTGTGATGAAGCTCACTCAGGTTGAGTGGGCAGGTGTTTTCCTTCTTGTTTTGGCCCCACTGACGTTAGCACTATCATTACTAGTAAAATATAGCTGAATACAATGTAACAGCAATCACAGTCCTGTTGTATACTAATAATTGATAATTAATAGATTTCAATAGATTCAGAAGATTCCAGTGTTTTTATTTCTTCTGAGCTCTACTGGGAAGTAAGAACAGTATGGAGTTTCCTTGGTAAGATTCTTATAATGAAGTGAGGTGCAACAACTATCAGGCATGAAGTTGACTCTCTGTTTATAAGATTAAACAATGACTAAGCTTTAAAAAAGTGTATAAACAGTGGTGTAATAAGGCTGTCATTGAAGTATAAGGAATAAAATAAAACTGGTAAAAAACATAACTGCATCTTATTATAGCAAGTGAAGCACAATCAAAAAATTTCTTCCTTTCAGTTTAATTGTTCCACCTGTCTGCATACAGCATGTTACACAAAGTCCTGGGCTTAATCACCTCTTAGCTGTGTCATGGCTCTTTCCTGATGCAAAACACAGCAATGCACCAAATCAACTAGAGACACCAGAAATTATTAAACATGCATAACCTTAAAGAGGTTAAGGAAAAGACAGCCTTTCTTAGTTTTTGTGTATTCATTGGCCCAGGAAAAAGATAGATAAAATCTACAGAAGTTGTACAAAAGCAGATTAACCCTTCGGTTTGTATCAGAGATGAGTTGTGCCTTGTAATATCAGTTGGGCTGTGCTGGGGACAGACACCAAAAGACTGGAGGGGAACTCATGAAGGTCTAACCCATGTGGCACAAGAAGTGCATCCTGGGTCTGACACAGAGGAAAAAAGCTCATAACCTGGAAACAGCCTGGCTGCAACTCATTTACAGACAGAATGCACTGGTCTTCCCTTGTTCTGGCCATGGGTCTGCTTTCAGAGGTGTCTCTCAGCGGAGGAATGAGCTGGATTCCTCAGGCTGTGGTGTGCCATAACCTGCAGATATTCTTGGGCTGGCAGGAAACTCATTGGCCCACAGAAAGTCTTGGGAGAAAAGAGAGCTGAAGAGAGTGGCTATGTCTAGTTTTATATCGGGCAGATACAAACAGAGGTTGTGCTGAGTGGGCTGACTTTGCTCAGCTTCATCTGTTTGTTTGGTTTTTTTTTTCCTTGAGACTGGGGAACACTGCTTTGCTCAGGTATCACTTGAACAAACCTCACGTTTTTCATTTATGCGTTTTAATCTCAGCACTCCTGAAAGAGAGATGTCTCAAGGTACTATTTGCAAGGTCATCAGCTAACCTGACTTTAAAAACTCAGAAAGCTCATTAAATTAAATTCTCTGATTTACTATAGAAGACTAGAGAACCAAGGATACATTAAAAAATCAAGTAAGAAAAGAACAGAAATTGGGAAGAAAGTTTCTTTTTCTTTAAGCACTGAGAAGGAGAAAAGCAGAGATGTAAAGGGAAAAACTTGGAGCCAGAAGATCCAAACTTCCCCTTGATTCTAAACTTAGCTCAGCCACTGGCCCACCGTGCAGATGACTCAGTGCACTTCCTTGAACTTAAATCATTCCTCTTACAAAACTTGTTAAAGAAAGACGTCAGTGTAAATTAGATGTTGTGTCTAAGTTTAGCTATGGCCGATACATAAATATCGGAACTCTGATGTGTTCTCATTCTTGTCTGCTTAAGAAAGATGTGTATATACATGCCCATATTCATATATATACATAGCAAGGGAGAGAAAGACTTCTTTGTGCTATTTTTACAGTTTCATTTGCATATATTGTTATTTTACTGGTGACATAAGAGCTCACAGCTGATTAGAAGTTTAACCATTTTCAGAGCAGCCTGATTGCTGCAACGCCCAAGCACTCTTCATTCTCTCAAACTGTCAGGAAAGTTTCAATCCCATCCAAGAAGTGGGAGCTGAGAGTACACATTCGGCATATAACATACATGATGGCTGATTTCTTGTGACACTAATCTTCACTCCTGGGGGAAAGACAGTCATTTATTCATAACTCTACCACTCAAAAGTAACCATTCTTCTCACCATGGAGATAAATGTCAAAACAGAGACCATCCATAGGCTGAGTCTAATCTAATCTGTCCAAAATGAATATATATTTAGATCTGTTGTCAAATTTTGAATAGCAAACCCTTTAGCCTGGCCAACGATTTCCTCAGTCTGCCCTCTCCATCTGCATATATGATATATGCATCTCAGAATGGATATATGCTATTAGAGAAGCGTATTAATCCTGCTAGCATGGACAAGATATGATGCTGACCAATCCTTCTGATACTAGCAAAGAATCAGACGACAAAGCACAAGACTTCCAGTTTAATGTAAAAGAGAGGGAAAAAAATATATGAAGTTTTGTTAAAATACCTCTATCATTCAACACTCACCTGAAATCAGCAAGCCCTCCACTCCCAAGTGGCTGGTCCAACAAATGAGTAAAACAGTGTCCTACCTGGATTTCTGTAGAAGGAGGCAATGGAAATTTCCTTTCTTATAAAAGTGTTAATTCTCATTGTCCCTCTCCTTTTTCCAGTTCACATTTCCATTTTGGGGATGTCAGCTATGAAGTATTTATTTATGCTACATCCTTTCTCACCAAATTGTACCTGTGGAATTCATCACATCCTCTTGAAAATGGTTGTCACAATTTTCAGGAATGAGAACCCCAGAAACTACAGACCTGTCAGTCTTGCTTTGGTGCCCAGTAAAATCATGGAAAAGGTTATTCTGAAAGGTATGGAAAAATACCTGAAGAACAATGCAGTCATCAGTCACAGCCAGCACGGCTTCATGAGGGAAAAGTCCTGCTTGTCAAATCTGATTTCCTTCTATGACAGGGTAACCCACAGAGCTGATCTAGGAAAGCCAATAGATGTAATCTTTTTGGACCTCAGCAAGGATTTTTATATTGTCTGACACAGAATCCTTCTGGATAAAATGTCCAGCTCACAGTTGGATAGCCATGTTATATGATGGGTGAGTAACTGGCTCACAGGCTGGGCACAAAGGGTTACAATGACTGGGGTGATATCAGACTGGCAACCAGTCACTAGTGGAGTTCTGCAGGGCTCCATCCTCAGCCCTGTGCTCTTCAACATAATCATAAATTACTTGGAAGCAGGACTGGAAGGAATTCTAAGTTTGCCAATGCCACTAAACAGGGAGGAGCTGTAGACTCCACTGAAGGCAGGGAGGCCCTGCAGAGAGAGGTGAACAAATTAGAGACATGGGCAGTCACCAACTGTGTGAAATTTAACAAGGGAAAGTGCTATATTCTGCACCTGGACTGGGCAACCCTGATTGTGTGTATAGATGGTGAATGAGGGGCTGGAAAGCAGTGCTGTGGAAAGGGAACTGGGGCTCCTGCTTGATGGCAAGTTGAACCTGAGTCAGCAGTGCCCTGGCAGCCAGGAGGGGCAGCTGTGTCCTGGGGAGCATCAGGCACAGCATGGCCAGCTGGGCAAGGGAGGGGGCTGTCCCACTCTGCTCTGAGCTGGGGCAGCCTCAGCTCCAGTGCTGGGGGCAGTTTCAGGCACTACAAGATAAAAATAACATTAAGCTTTTAGAGAGCGTCCAAAGGAGGGCCACAAGGATGGTGAAGGATTTGGAAGACAAGCCATGCAGGGAGTAGCTTAGGTCACTCCGCTCATCCAGCCTGGAGAGGAGGAGACTGAGGGGAGACCTCATTGTAATTCAACATTTTCACAAGGGGAAGTGGAGGGGCAGGTATTGATCTCTTCTCTCTAGTGACCAGTTTCAGGACACAAGGAAAAGTCAAGAAGCTGAGTCAGGGGAAATTTAGGCTGGATATCAAGAAAAGGTTTTTTACTTAGAGTGGTTAGGCACTGGAACAGGCTTCCCAGGGAAGAGGTCACAGCACCAACCCTGAGAGAGTTCACAAAGTGTGTGGAAAATGCTCTCAGACCCATTTTGTGATTTTTGAGGTGTCCTGTACAAGCCCAGGAGTTGGACTCAATGATCCTGATGGGTCCCTTCCAACATAGTATATTCTATGATATCCTGGTACTGAGACACTGAATGACACCATAGAAGAGCTAGAAGTGACTGTCATTTTTCTGTCCCACTCCTCTATTTCATAGTAGCATGAATTTCCATGAAGCTGTTTTTGAAATGGAATGTCTGAAACTTATCTCAGAGCCTGAAAAGAAAGAAGCCTTCTTGCTGTGGTCCTCCCAAAGAAAGTATGTTGTTTCAGAAAACCATACCTCTATCTCTTGTGGATATTTCATTACTGAAGTTGCACAACAAACACTATTACTATACTATTTTGCTATTACTTGATTACTATTACTATTATATAAATGGTAAACATAGTTTACACTGCTTGTAAACTGTCCTATTTCTGGTGCTCAAATATCATTATTCAAAACTAAATTCCATTTTTACATTTGGATGAATCTTTTCAGCAGCCAATTAACTAATTATTTCAGAAGATGAATCAAGTTTTACACTTACTCTACCTTAGTAGTTCAACCACATTACCATTAATGCATTATGAACTACTTTTCTTGTCTACATATTCCAGCTGAGTAACTGAGCTATGGTTGCATCAAAAAGCACCTTCAGATGTCCCACATAGGTTTAGGGCAAATGGGACCTCAGCTATGCCAGTACAGGATTGCCTCTAGGAACCCAAGTGCAAAAGGAGATCTGGCCAGCAACCTGCTATGAGTCACTCTGACTTGCTCTGTCACAGGATTTGCACTTACAACTGGGTCAAATCCTTGTCTGGAATAGTTAGACAGATCTGCACTGCAGCAGGATTGAGCCCATGTATCACAATGCACAAATACATAAGCAGCATTGCTAGAAAGGGTCTACTTTCTAAAGGTGGCAGAAATGGGTGTCAGGTGACAGCTGAGATGGTGCAGAATGGTCTTTGTGCTGGAAAAAAAAATGGATGCTTTGGAGAGTAATAGCTCAGTAAGGTAAAATATCCGGGGGAAAAAATGCTTTAATACAACATAAAACGATAGGACAAAATAGGAATCAAGAAACATGGTGTCACTTTCAGGCCATGGCTTCTGTGCATGTGAAGTAATCATCTGGAAAAGAAGCTAGCTGTGGGAGAGGATTATGAACAGGTCATGATCTCACAGCATGACAAAATGGCCAAGAGAGCAAATGCAACCCTTGTTAGCAATGAGCAGCACCTGCAGAAGGAGGAGTTAAAGAAGTTGCTACTTTTTGTCACATCCACAAGGTGATCATTGCTAGGTATTGTAACCATTTCTAGCCTCAACACTTCAGCAAGGATGTTAATAAATACAAATGGCTCAAAGATACTGCCACCTGAGGAAAATCTCCCTCATGCTGAGCACTAAAAGATCAACCTCACTACCTGAAAGAAAGGGCACAGAGAAGAGAAAATCTCTGCCTAAGACTATCTATGTGGAGAGGGAAATCCACAGGCATTAGAGATTCTTCTGCAGGCTACAAATCTCTCTGACTCAAAAATGAGACAAAGAACAGAGTGCTAAACTGCCACACTTGGAACAACATATCCAGTAAATTTACCATCCTTGCTAGCCTTGCAATCAATACTGCTATCTTACAGAATAGCTCATTCAGAAATTAAATGCTGAATGAAGGAGTCCATGAAATCCTATGCCCTGTATTATCTAAAACAAAGTAGTTGATCATAAGATTCCACTTGGGTCTTAAAAATCTATGAGTGTAGTTCAGAGGACATGTAATTCTGGAGACTAAGTATGAGGTCCTTACATTTTTCAGGATGAATTTTCCCTGAAGACTACATTATTCATCCTATAACTGAAAAGTAAGCTGCAAAGATATGAAGTAGTGAGCCCCCAAAAGATTAAATTTCCTCCTTCTTTTTTTTTTTTCCATTTCTTTTTTTCCTTAATTCCAGGTGAAAACATGTACAGAAAATGGACAAACTTTGTGTTTTGAAGAAGACTGACAGGTTCTGAAGGCTTATGGAGAAGAGGTCAGCACTCTCACAACCAAATCCTGTGAAAGACAGATACTGGCTGCATCTGGCTTTACAACAGGGCTCTACAGGAACTGGCTTTTCTGGTTTTGATGACCTCTGTAGCTCTGTGACAGATGTGGTGTTGTACCACATTTCCAAGGGATGGGATCTACAGCATCTACCCTTTACTATCTAATTGGATTTTATCTCTTTGACTGAATGTCAGGAGGTTTTTACAATGTGAGACTCCGAAACCATGTCTTGCCTAGTCATTCTTGTTTTCTCAGCCAGTTTTATCCATTTCTACTCCTAGCTGGATAGCAGCATACAGAGCTCTAGTATTCCCCACAAAACCCATACTGTAGGACTCAGTATTGCACGTTATCCAAGAGTATCATTTAAGATGGCACTTTAAATCACTGGGAACTGAGCTGAGCTTTTTGATGAAATTGTATTTGATTTTGTAAAGAGAAATTTCAGCAGTGAGGCTAGGACTATCTCTATGTGATTTACAGCAGAATTTCCATCTTTTGCACATTTTCAACACATACCAGGACTTGATGAAGACCTTACTTTTCAGGTGGACCAATCCTAAGTTTCATCCTCTAGCTACCAATACGAGGAAGGCATTCAGCTTGGCTGTCTTAATCGCATTTTCGGTTTTGATGGGCAGGAGATGCAGTGTAATTATATGTGCAAGCCCTGAATAAGCTTAAGAGCAGGTGTTTGCTGCATGCTGGTTTTGGGAAACAGTGGCTGGATTTTGTTATGCTGTAAGTCAGGGAAATTAGTCACATCTCCCCATCCCCTCAACAGGTAAGTTTTGGGGGGCATGGGGGGGGGTTGGCAGTCTTCTCTGACCTGGTCTGCATTTAATCAACACTTTGATCTCTCTTTGCAGTAACTCCTCACAAGTACCACTGACATCATCAGCTAAGTTCTCTGTGTTTTCCAGTTTGTCAGTAAAATACTGTTGTTGAAACCAGTTTAGAAGGTGAATTCATGGCAGAGAGGATATGACCAGCCTGTCTCAAATCCTGGACTTGGAGTTTTGAAAAACAAATTGCTAGGAAATCGTCATTTAAATTCCTGTGCTTTGTTTTTTAATTGTACCATCTTAGAAAGAAATAGAGTTTGGTATAAACTAAATTGCTGTTACTTTTCAACATACTTGAATAAAGTCCCGGAGGTACAATAAAAATAATTGACGTAACCAGCTTTTGCTAAGCTAAAGTGAAGATTTAAGTTCTGACCTCCCCTTTGTGCTGACAAACTACCCTGTGCTTTTTTGCTGTAGCCACATACTACCCTGAAAAACTCAAGGAACCCTTTGTCATGTTGCAGTGTAATTTTTTTTAGGCCAGCCAGTACATCTTTAATCCGAAGAAAGATGCTGCCATTGCCAAAGCCGGGTGACACTTGGAAGCACATTATCACATACAGAATGTTCATTAAAAGCGGATTAGGAGAAGATCTCATCAAACATACCAATTCCGCTTGAAATAAACGGCTTCTAAGCACAGGAATTGTTAGAGGAACGGACCACAGGCACCGACTTTGGTTTGCATATTTTAGAGAGTGTTTTGAACTGGTGTGTGTGGGACTGGGCTCTTTACTCCAGCAGTTCTGTTTACTTTACTCAAACAGAGTAGAGGTGATAAAATGTGGAAACTTAATGAAAATATATCCCAGGCATGAAACACTGCAGAAGAATTCTGCTTAATAATGAACTAATTTAAAAACAAATTAAATGAAATGCAGCTTTCAATGTTAGGTTCTAGATTTCTCTCCCCCAAACATTAGACGAAATTGCATTGTTTACAAAAATTTATTAATACAAACTTTACACACTTTATATAACAGTTATCAAAGTCCTAGTTATAGATATCATGTGTGTAATAATACTTTGTTTAACTTCTTTTTTATATTCATTTGCACACAAAATAAGTTCTCCAAGACTAACATCTACCTACTATGACTGTATCTCAAATCTGCTCAAATTTTGGTAAGGCTGTTGGCGTTTCTGAAAAAAAAAAAAAAAAAAAAAAAAAAAAGAAATCGTACAAAGGATAATAACCTAGATGATCACTTCATAATGCTTGCGACTAGCCACTGAACTCTAACTGATAAGGTCATAAACAAAACGTCAAGAGAGCCCTATGTCATTATACCACAGCCGACACAAACACAGCGCACTCTGCCCATGGCCAAAGAACAGAAGGACGACTAAAACGCAAGCCGATGTGTTGCAGCATCGTAGGGCCACTAAATAGCCATCCGTGAACTCGTGGCGATTTACAAGGTGAAGAGAAGGCACGAAAGCTGCACACTGCGCCCCGCGTCCCCGCGGCCGGGAGCGCGGCCGGGCGGGCCGGCAGCGCGGCCGGAGCCGCCGGGGCAGCGCGGGCGGGCGGTGCCGGCAGCTCCCGCCCGCCCCGACGGGCTCTGCCCGGCCCGCTCCGCTCCTCCTGGCCGGGGAAAGAAGGTTTGACCCGCGAGGGTTTGTTGGGGGGGTTGGGGGGTTGCTTTCCGACGTCTTGAATGCGGGGCTCGTTTTGTGTCTTTGGAAAGACTCCTGTAAGGTTTGTGTGGTGAGCTGGAAGGAAGCGGGTACCTACGTGTCCTCCTTCGCTCCCGGCCCGGGCGGGGGACGGGACCGACCCCCGGGCAGACGGTAAGATAGGAGTCCGTACATAGAGAGATGAGGTGAAAATGGTTTATCTCGTTAGAAACCGGACCACAGGTGAACACTACACATTCTTTTATGACAAAAGTTTGTTTTATGAAATAAATTTTACTAAGCAATAAGCCAGAATGTAGAAAAATACATTTTACCTCCAAACTCAATAAACAAGGAACAAAAACTTTCGTAATAGTGCATAATTCTTTAGTGGTAGCTACAACAGGGGTTCCTAAACTTGTACAATAAGAGCTTGCATAAAACAGAACAAAGGAGTGAGAGAGCGTTCACAATCTTTTTTTTTTTTTTTTTTTTTTCCTTTTTTCCAAAAAGAACATAACCCAAAAAGGTGACTCAGGTGGGTTAAACAGAGTTCGGAAAAGTTCGAAGAGAGGATGAGAGGCGGGAGGTCCTACAAGAAAAAGCATTTAAAGAAAAGAGCAACTCCGACCGAAAAATGCAAAGGCGAGAACCCTGCTCATTATTACACAAGATGAGAAGCATGGACAGCACTGGAGAGTAACACACTGTACTTTGCATCCAGGTCCAGTACCGAGCTGCCCGGGGCAGTTGGGTAGCGGATCGGAGGTGGGATCGCCTCGTCTTACCTCGACCCTGCGGCACCGGCTCCGGTACCGGCTCCGGCCCCGGGGCGCGCCGGGGGCCGCCCCCGCTCACTTCCCCACTCTTTCCAAACGGGTCCTGTCTCTGCTTTGGCTTTGTTCTGCAACTCTGCCCGGACAGCCAGAAGAGCAGTGCACGGGGCTTAGTACTTACTACCCTTGCTGCTGGTTCGGGATTTTGGGGTTGGGGTTTTGAGTTTGGCTATTTTTGGTTTTATTTTGATTTTTTTTATTATTATTATTATTATTATTATCATTTTAGTTTTGGTTTTTTAACTATTTCTCCCTTCAATAGGCAACAGAGATGCACAATTTGGATCGAGCTGTTGTTTTCACAAGATAATTATCCTCTAAGCTCATTGTTTGAGGATACACTAATAGAGATACGATTGGAATCAAAGAAAGCAGGAGAGGAAAAAAAATAATCGAAATCTAGAAGAAAGGGGATGCTGCCCCTTCAGAGAGGCTAGTAGCAAAGGAGCCTGCCTTGAGACTCACCAGGGGAAGAATCTGCTTCACCAATTCTCCCAAATCAATTTCCTCATAATCCCCCTGGGAGCAGGTCATCCTTCTCTATGTACAGTAGCAAATGGTGAAAATTAATGTTTTCGACCCTGTCGTGGATAAAAATACTATCCTTTTAATTTCTGTTACAAAAATAGGAGTAATATTCAAAACAATGATTGTCTTTTTTTTTCTATTTATATAAAAACATAAACAGCTCAGGCGAATTCTTGTTCTTGTGCAGGCTTTTCATGAAGAATTGTTCTTAACTATTCTTAGTAGTATTTATATATATATATTTATATATTATATATAACTTAATGATTGGTCCACAAAGTAGATCTGTGCGTTTCTCTAGTGCTTTTTGTACAAAAGAAAAACAATATTATTATCAAAATATTCATTTAATGGCTTTACTTCATACATAAATACATGTTTAGATAACACAGGAGCGGTGATTGTTCAGTCAGTTTGGAAATGACTTTTGTTTTTGTTTAGATTTTTTTTGTTGTTGTTGTTGGGTTTATCTCTCTCTCTTTCTCTCTCTCTCTCTCTCTCTCTCTTAGGACTTTGTATACACAGGAGTGGCTGGTTACTCACATCGCTACAAATACGCTACTCGGCGTCCTTTGTTTTTAACTCTTTGTTTATACCTTTTCCCCAGGACGGCTGCTAAGTATTTCTTGACAGCCATTTGTTTCCGGTAGCGGCTGTAGCTGTCGGTGAAGATGCCGTCTATGTGCCGCTTGGTCAGCGGTTCCGCATCGTCCCCCAGGCCGCCGCTGGCACCGCTGCAAGCACCGAGAAGCACAGCTGCATCAGGCGGGGCCGCTCCGCCCTCCTCCGCGCCCCTCCGCACCGCCCCCTGCCCTGCGCAGCCCCGCGCCGGCCGCTGCCCCCGGCGCAACACGTTGCGCGGAAGATGCGCGGGGAGACAAAGGCCGCGCCGAAAGCCGGTCCCGATGCTGTGCGCGCAAGTGGCGGCAGCGGGAGAGACAATATCTCCCCGCCATGAATTATTCATTGCGGCCGCCAAAGCTGCTCTCCCTGGGGCTTCATTAACGTGTTACCTTCTGCCGAAGGGCAGCGGGTGGCACCCTGCACCGCCGACGGCGGGGAGCCCCGGGGAGCCCCTCCCGCCGGCTGGGGGTGCGCAGGGCTGTAACCGAGCCTCCACTGCTGCAGCTGAGCCCTCGGTCATCGCTTTCCATAAGCTGCTCCCCCCGGCAAACCGTAAGGGCTGCCCAACTTGCTAATTTTAAATCGGTTGATTATAAAAATTTCTAGAGACATATGAGTAGATATAGGTGATATATATATAGATATATAGATATATAGATAAATAGATATATAGATAAATAGATATATAGATATATAGATATATAGATATATAGATATATAGATATATAGATATATAGATATATAGATATATAGATATAGATAGACAGATATTGATGCATGCATGTGTGTGTGTGTATATCTCTATATGTACACACACATACATCTTTATGCCCTAGCATAGTAACCCAAACAAACCTCCGCGGACACCCGCGCTGAAAACCAGGCTCACGCTGCGCTGGGAGCGGCCAGGGGCAGACGATGCCTGGGGAGCCGGACTCCACCAGACTCATCGCGGGCTCAGCACATTCCCGACCCTGGCCGGAGCAGCTTTGTTCCCCCCAGCCGCAGCCCTTCCAGCGTCTCCGCTCCAGCAGCACCAACGCCCACCGAGGAAAAGAACAAGCAGAGAGCCTTACCCGACCCGCTTGGCCATCAGGGAGTGCAGATATTTTCTGGCAGATAACTGGCCCAGGAGTTTCCTGTAGGCTTTGTTGAAGATCCCATCGGCGTGCCTGGGCAGAGGGAAGAGCCCGCGGGTGAGCGGCGAGGCCCGGGAGTCGGCTGCGGCGGGTTGCGGGAGCCCGGGCGGTAGCGGTGACCATCCCTCTCCGCCGGCGAGCGGAGGGCGGCATCTCCCCACGTCCCCCGGGACCCCTCGTCCCCACCCAGATCCCTCCCTGCCGCGCTCGCTCGGTTCCGCGCCGGCTGGGCATTTCTGCTCCGTTTGCGGGAGCATCGCTAGCCCTCCTCGGCGCGGGCGGCTCCCCCGCTCCCTCCCCCGCGCTGCTGGAGGTAAGGCGGCTTTTCCGTTTCTTCTGAGCTTTACACTGGGCACCGGGACCTGGGCAGTATTGTAGTTTGATTGGGTTCGGGATTTTTATTTTGATGTTGTTGCTGTTTGCTTGTTAGGTATTATTACTATTTTTTCCCCCAATCGGTTCTGCCAGACCCGTTTTTCTCCCTACTCCAAATTCACGCCTGACACCCCCGCGAGTTGCAGTCACCTCTTTTCCGGTGGGTAATACAAGGTGTACATCTCGCCGATCATGGAGGACGGATTCGCTATACCGAGGGGCTCGTGGTCGTAGGCGAAGTCCTGCAGGGTGTTTCCGTCCTCGTCGTAGACTTCATCCTCCAGCCTGGCAACGAGAGCAGCAAGGAGAAGGAGTCAGCCTGGCTCCGCGGGGCTCTCCGCTCCACTCCCCGCTGCCGGCTTCCGGCTGCCTCGGCTGCCACTCCTCGGCGGAGCCGACCCGGGAGCCCCGGGAGCCCCGTCCCACTGCCCCATCCCCTCCCTGCACCCGCCCGCTCTCCATCCCCGCCCTCTCCTCTGCGGGGCAGGACCGCGGAGGAGGGAACACACCCGCCGTCAGACGCGCTCCAAGAAAACCCCCAAACATGCCACCCCCTCCCCCCGCCCTCCGCGGCCCACGCCCCGGCCCGAGAAACATCCCCTCTGTGCCACAGCCGTGTCTGATGCTTCCCGAGCGGAGCGCACGCCCAGGCTGCCGCGCACACACGCGTTCGTGTGCCAGGGGCTGGGCTGGAGCCGAGCAGCCTCCGCCGGGGGACGGGGCGGTGAGCGGCAGCCCCGCCGCCGGGGCCGGGGACCGCGCCCCGCTCCTCCCCGCAGCCCCCCCCCCGGGACGGGGGGGCTTCTCCTGCTGTTTTTCGTTGAACGGTGACTCTGCCCTTTGAGATCTCGCCAGTTTTGTGTGTGTCCCAGCCCCCCCAGCCCCCGCTCTCTGCCTCCCTCCCTGCAGTACGATGTAGGTCATTGCACGTTACAGGCAGCTATTTTTGTCTGTGAGCTTTAGCGGAGGTATTAATAATAGATGCCGCTAAAGTGTTTCACTCCTGCTAATTCAGGCACTTGAATCAAGAAAGCCGGCTTGCTGCCGGCTAATGGCCCCTCAGGCCACCGAGCCCGCTGCCCCCTAGCCACACTGCCCAGGAAGATGACACAGGCTGCTCCGAGCCAGCTCCGACGGGTTACTGCAAGGACACCTCAGAGCCCCAAAAAGGACACCCACCTCGGACAACCTCGCGTTCCTGGCATCGCCCCCTCCCCCCCTTCATCTCACCGCAGCAGCTCACCGCACGGCAGTGACCCCCGCAGGGCACCCCGCTACAGAGCCAGGCGCCGGTGGAGCAGGACGACAGCACCGAGCCCAAAACTCCCCCCAAGACAAGCAGCACCGGTCGCCCGAGCAGGCGACAAGCATGGTGAGAGCAGGCTGCCATCGGCCGTCCCGGCCCAGGTGCCCTGAGCCCCCAGCCGCAGACCAGAGTAGGAAACTCCCTTGTGCTGGTACCTCTGGGTGTCCTCCACTCCTGCCCCACACACAGAGGGATTCAAACGCCCACGGCTCCCAGCTGGAAAGGGACAGCACAAGGCATCAGCCTGTGCTGCAGCCCAGCAAGACAACTCCGAATATAGAAAACCAAACAACCTTGTGCCAGCCCCTTTCCCTCTTGAGAAGGGCTGTCATACACAGACAGGTAAACAGGGGAAGAGACTGAATCCCCGCCAGCTCCAATGCCACTACACGAACTGTGGCAGCTCCCACATGCTTGCAGACAACGGCGCACCCGTCCCCGCGCCCCCCGAGACGGACAGGCGATGCACGGCGCTCCCCCTGGGCTGCCAAGGGCCCCGCAGGACAGGGGACAGACAGGGGAGAGGAGCTTTTGGGCCCCGTCGATATGCAGCCGGGACCTCAGCCCGCTCCCGCCGACAGGCAGAAGAGCAGGTCCCCCACTCCCGGAGTTTCCACCGGGGACAAGAGGCCGTGGGTCACAGCACCCGGGTCCCGAGGAGCGGACCTGCGAGATGCCGGTGCTGCAGCCGGAGGGGGTCTTATGCTGAGGTGGAGGGAGTAGGCACACAGCCCAAGTGGAGTGGATTTCCTTTGGTGACTCTACTCCACATCCCCTCTCATTTTCCTTCCCGGTAAGATTCCGCTGCCCTTAGCTAAGCTGGGGCTGAGGGGGGCTGAAGTAGTCCCGACAGAGCTCTCGGACAGCTGACGGACCTACCTGAGTGCCGGGTACTGAAGTCCGGCCGCAGGTGAGCAGTAGACGCTGCAGTGCATTATTATGCCATAGACCAGGAGTGCTAAGATCGCTTTGCTACACATTGCCACTCTGTGCGGGAGGGAAAGGAAACGGCTGTCAAAAAAAAACAAAAAAAACAAAAAAAACCCCACCAAAACAAACAACAACAAAAAAAAAAACCAAAAAAACCCCGCAAACAAACCAAAAAAAACACTAACAAAAACCCAAAGAAATCACCCCACGGCTTACCAACCCCCTGGCCTCGCCTGCCGGAAAATGAGGCAGTGCAGCCCCGAGGGACAAGCGCTCCGGGCAGCTGAGTGCCGGCGCGGAGCAGCACGGAGAGGAGCAGAGCCGTGCCCGGCGCACAGAGCTGCGGCCGCCGCCCGCCCCGTCGATGCCCGCCCGCCAGCCCGCCCCGGGACCGCTGCGGGAAGGCCCGGCGAGCCACCTCGTGTCCTTACCATTAAACTCTAGACACCCGGCACTGAGAGGGTTTGGCTGCGAAACTAAAACGGCAGGTCTTGGGGAGAGAAAAAAAAAAATTAAGACCCAAAACAGGGAGGGGGAGAAATCGAGCTCTCTCCCAAGTTGCGTCCAAAAGGAGTTAAAACCCTCGTGACATCGCCTCTCCGATGGGCGAAGGACCGGCAGGATGCAGAAGATGCAGAAGCGGCAGCAGTTAGTTGTTTGCTGGTTTTAGGGCAATCCACTCCAAAAAGAAAAAGAGAGACGGGAGGGGAAAAAAAAAAGATAAAGGAAAAAAGTTTGCAGGTGGGAGCACAGATCTGGAGTGGAGTCTATAAGGGAATGGAGAAAGAGGGATGGAGCGAGATGTCGCCGGAGAACCGAGCTCTGGGGAAGAGGGAAGAGAGTGAGCGAGTCCGGGAGGGAGCGGAGGCGGGAGCCGCGGGCTGGCTGCGTGCGATGTTGTCTTCCCCAGTTCTCTCCCCTCACTGAGCGCCTTCAGCCTTCTCTTCTTCTGCTCGGTGGCTCCAAACTTGACCAGCCTTCCGCAGCCTTTCGTCTGATACGCAATTAGCAAGAAAATCTTTGCAAACACCCCGCTTCGGCAAGAGCTCTCTTCGTAAACATTTGCCTGCTTGTTACCTTAGAGGACGGGCAATATTGTTTGTTGCCCCCGTAGTGGTGTCCGGATTTTTATTCATGAATCAAATGCCTTTTTTTTTTTTTTCCTCAGTCACGTAATAATCGGGTATCAGAAAAGACGTCACCACCCCAATTCCTCAAGGAACACAGTTCTGTGTCGTCCTCAAAGATGAGCTTATCAGGAGTCATAAAGCTTCTCATAAACACCAACTCACACTTCCCTCCCCTCCCCCCCGAAAAAAAATAGAAAAAGAAATTCTAGCAACCAAACAAACACGCAGAAAAACCCCACCGCACAAACCTAAAAGGATGTTCGCCACTGTAAAGTTTTACCTGACGTGGGAAGGGAAGCGGAGGAGAGCAGTTATGGGTGGGGTGGGGGGTCCCCGGGCTTGTTTGGCTCCCCCACGGTTTTGCTCCGGGTCTTCCAGCGGGGCCAGCTCACCCCAAACGCATCCCGGGGCCGCCGCCGGGCGCAGGCCCCCGCGGAGCCGCCCGGCTCTGGGCGCGCAGGCGGAGCAGCCCTGGCGCGGAACCCCCCACTTCCGCGGAGATTTAAGAACATAAGTGCCTGGTTTTATTTTTTTTTTTTTTTTTAGCCCCCCTTTTTTTCTTTGTCTTTTCCTTTTCCTTTTTTTTTTTTTGCTTTAAGGATTGTTAATATTGTTCCCATTACACAAGGCTCCCCCCGCCGGGTAAACCAGCAGTGCCTTGACAGCTCTGCGTGTGTTGAAGCCGCGGGGCGCAGGGGACAAGCCCCACGGCCGTGCAGCAAGGACGGTCCCACGCGGGGCCGGCGCTGCCCGGGGAGGAGGGGGGCGGCTTTCCCCCCCACTCCCCTGGCCCGACCCTCTCGTCTCTCCGCCTCGTGAAGAGACAGATGTGCAGCTCGCAGCGCTTGGCAGAGAGGGAGGGAAGAGCATCGCCATGAGGGAAAAAAAAAAAAAATGTTGATTTGCCGGAGGGACCGGGAAGGAAATCCCTTCTCTGGGGACTTCCCCGCCGCCGGAATAATTTTCCCCCGAAGTGATGCGCGCCGGGCGCGGGCCACCGGCGGGCTCCCAGCCGCTGCAATTGCTGCTCGTCTCCGCACTCCCCTCCCTCCACGACCGAAAATGTGCCCTTCATTTCCGAGAATTACCCAAAGAAATCCAGGCTGCAGGAGCCATTACTAGACATTTTAATTACTGGGATCATAAGCAGAGCGTTCAGGAAGCAGCAATAATATAGTTCTCCTGTTTCCTATTTGAATGGGTTTGGTGTAACATGCTCGGATGAGTTATTTGAGCTCAAATCGATTTCTCAAAAACAACAACAACAAAAAACACACCATACAATTATATTCCTATTACGGTCATTTAAGGTTTCAATATTTTCCGGAGATAAAGGAAATTTGACGTGAATGAATGATTCCCGTAGAAATGGCCAACGGCGCGATCCCGGGCGGGGATTCAGGACGAGGGGACGGAGAGGGACGCTATCCCCGCCGTCATTCTGTGCCGGGCCTTGCGGGCAGGGAAGAAGGACGGCCGGCAGGAACGGGGCAGGGCAGGACGTCTGGCGGAGCTGCCGGGGAAGCGGTCACCCCGACGCTCCGGCAGGGGAAAGGGTTACCCCACCGCTCCCGCTGGGGACAGGATCACCCCCACGGGTCCCGCTGGAGCAGGGGCACCCCGCGGCTCCCGCTGGGGTCAGGGTCACCCCCAGGGGTCCCTCCGGAGCAGGGGTGCCCGTGGCTCCCCGCGCCGGGCCCGCAGCGCGCCGGGGCATCCCCGCTGCTGCCGCGCACGGTCCGTGAGCGCCGGGCGCCACCGCGCGGGCAGATCCGCACCTGCGGCCGGCACCTGCCCCGGCTGGGGAGCGCTGCGGAGAAACCCCCCGTGCGCCGCAGGGCTGCCGGACACGGCTGCGAGAGAGGACTGCCCGAAAGGGATCCCCGCTGCTCCCTTTCACCGGGCCTTGGTGGGGTCTGTGCAGGGGGATTTTTGGTTTCCTTTGTCACGGCTCGGCGGTAGCGGGTGTAAAGACGGGTTTTTCTAGAAACCTGTGTGGCAAGGGTTGTGTGAATCACGTCGGTACGAAGGCTCGAACACACACTCCGCCTAACGAACAGGAAAAACTACTTCTTTCCAAAGAGACGACACACACACAGGTAATACATTTTAAAGCTGTGGTTGTTTTCACTTTAGAAAAGCTACTTTCAGCTACTTTTGATAGATACACCCGCATTTCCTCTCTTCCATCCCCACTCCTCTAGATCCTTACAGAAAGTGTAAGGATGACTGAAATAACAGGCATTAGCAGCACAGAGGTAGAGATACCCATAAAACAAACCTGAAGCTACAGACCCCACACAGAGACCCTGGTGGTACTGTGTATGCAGCAGCAATGTCAGGATGGTTTGTAAAAAATGCATCTTCTGAGCTCTCATTTCTGGTTGAGTGACTAACGCACACACAGTTCGTGCCAATAAAAGTTTCATAGCATCTCACTCTACGCCACAGGGGTGTGTGTGCAAAGTGAATAAGATTATGACATGACTGTGGTTTAGGCTGAGGAAGTAAAGGTTTTAATCCGGTCTCTGCGTACAAGTAAATTTCTCAATAACTGTCATTTCAAGGCTGAGAGGGATTTCAGGTATATAATACTTGCCTCTAGGGCAAATTCCTACGGCAGCATCTGAAGAAAAGCAGGGGTTTTTTTATTGGCAGAATTTCTTTCATCTTTCCCCTACCAGCTTAAATGAGACCTTTTAATTTATCTGACTATTCTATTTTAAATATCTATTTTATTAACTAGGGTATTATAATTCTATAGAAGTTTCTAGGGGAGCTTACATCCTGTGAGCCTTGTCAAGCCTGACTGCAGCTGACTGCTGGAAACCTTGCTGCTATAGTTCTAGTTCAAAGGAACATACTTATTTCATCATGTACCATGATGGGTGTCTTTTTGACCCTTCAGAAACCCCCTTTTTTATTTATGCATATTTTATAAAATATACTATGAGTAATTTATCAAACTGTCAGGAAACTCTATTGTTCCATAAAGCCATATATCTCATACACATTGTTTGGGTGTCCAGCCACTGTACTCATATTTCCTCAGTATGTCCCAGCTTAAGTGCATATTTTAAAAAGAACCTGGAAGAATTTATGTACCTGTAAAACATAATTTTATCATGAAAAGACACATGTATTTCTGCCAGTATAGAAAAGGATGAATTCTTCTTTCTCAAAAGCAAGCAATCCTGCCAAACCAGCTGTCTCCCTCTCTCAGACAATCACACATTATGAGTTTATCATCTGCCTTGTAACTTTCTCTGCCAGGCCTCCTTTCTTACTAGGGTATGAATGGGGAACCTATTGCTAACCAGCATGCCAATAAATACTTGTCTGCATCTGTTTCACAAACACCAGCCTTTCCTTTTTCTTGGCTTTCCTGACTCCTCCTCCTCCTCCCCAAGGGCCACCTCCTGGGAAGGATGAACTTGTCAGAGGGGCTATTAACCCATCCATAAAATCATTCAGCTGTGGCTGTGGTCATCTGGAAAAGGCTAATTAAGGATAGCCTGGCAGCAGAATAGAAGGTATTATAGCTCTAACACTGCTTAGGGGACATTTCAGCACTTCAGCTGAGATGTAGAACCTGTGGCAGAGGAGGGAAAGCCCCACTTCCCTCCTGTAGGCTAGATGTCAATCCACTCAGGGAAAGAAACAGCTGAAGTATTTAATTTGCAGAGCTGTTTTTCTTTTATTAAACCATTCCTTCTCATACTTTCTTTAGGCAAAACAGCAAAATGCTCAGGCACACTGTAGAAACCACAAACATCTGTGTGCTTTCTCATGTCCAAAGGGACAAAGCTGCAATCCAGACAAGTTTGGTCAGCCAGGGATGTTCTGGGTAGATTGTACAAAATACAAAAAAAAAACCCAGAAAACAACAACCAGGGACATTATTGGGACTACAAATGTCTCAAGAGATGATAGAGGCAAGCCTCACCTGGTAGCCAGGACCCTTGCCAACCTCTTTGCATAAGAGCACCAAGAATTAGCAAAGTCTCTGTGAGAATCTTCCAGATAATTCCTTGCTACCTTTTATAACCTTACTTCCAAGCAAACAGAAAAAAAAAAAAAAAAAAGGACTGATTTTTTGGTTTTTTTTTTCCTTTCCCTCTCTGAAGTGAGGAGGCAGGACAGCACTTGCCAGGGCAGCAGTGTAAGAGCACCAGCAGTCCAGTCACTCTGCTCTTGCCGCTGCTTAGAACTCACTGTGAGAGACAAGTCCAGTGGGTTGCCTGTGTCTTGCATGATTGCCCACACAGAAGCTCAGTGTTCAATCTTACCCCGTGGGTGTTCTCCTCCCCCTGTTCAGTAAATGAAGGCTGATGACTGCGACAATACAGAGGCAGAGTCATTCCCATCCAAACACAAAGGCAGGAAAATCACTTTCTAAGTAAATGAATGACCAAACAGCAGACTCGGTTTCACAAGGAGGTAGCACCATGCTATCCCTGTGACAGAAAATTTCCTTGGATGACCAATAGATTTATTTATAATCTCTCATCTTTCACCCAATAAACTTGTATGCTGCAAGAGAAGGAAAGAATTGTCCTTGATGCTCTCTGACAAAGGTTCTTTGATCAAGCATTTATATACGAAAACTAGAAAAATAAATTATGAAAGGCAAAAAACAACAACAAATAAAGGACTTCTTTTAAGACTTAATATTCCAAAGGCCTATTTTGCACTAAAGCAAGCAACCTATAAAATGCCACTAATGACCTTACTAGTCCACAGGGCAGAATAAAAGGCTTTAGCACTGGCAGCAGATCTATCCCCACTCTCATTTCCATCTGGTCCAGTGTTCAGAGGACGGGTAAACCCTTAAGCAGATTGAATATACAAAGTTTCACAAGTGCTGCCAAGATACAATAATTTATACTGGACAAGTAACAGCCACAATATTTTTGTGTTCCAGGTTGCTTTAGATGCAGCTGTAGCCCAAGGTGAATAAGTTCTGGTTTTGTACCCAAATGTGACAGAATTTTGGGTACACCTTTAGAAACAGTGGAACTGCCATGTGCCCGTGTCCAGAAACAAAAATCCATCTGTAGTTCTGAGGTATTGCTAATGGCATAGCTAAAGTTATTCATAGTTTACATTTACCAGAAATAGTTGGAACAAATTAATAATGAATTAGAACATTTCTTATCATCGCAGGGAGCAAGAGGGAATAAATAGAACCATCCATATTTTCTTATTACAAAACAGTGTGCAGCCTATTACCAAACACTAATTTAGTGTTGCTTGTGCTGGAAAACTGTTGAAGGGTCTCTGGCTCCTGACAGTGCAGCTTAATTCAGTCTGACGGGAGCAAGGCTGCACAGAAGCAGTCCAGGGTGGGCAGGTGAGGACCATCCCAACAGGGGTGGATCCCAGCCTGCCAGAGCCCGGCGCCACTCAATAATTCCAATTAACCACGCTAAAGATGACAGAGACGGGTCACGCAGAGCCCAGTAAATATCAATCAGAACCACGTATTTTGATGAGAGAATAACAAAGTCTTTCTCATTAAGGAAAAAAAAGACATTTGGTTGGGTGTACAAGCCTGTCCTTGGTGGCTTGTGCACCCTGCAGCGCAGTCTCTGCCTTATGGGGCTGCAGGCTGTGCTGCCCTGAGCATGGGAGCCCTTCACGCGGCTTAGCTCCCTGTTTTGTGCCTAGTGAGCAACAAGGAGAGCTCACACATCCCTTAGCAGCACAGGAGGGCCTGTGCTCCACCAGATATGTAGCTGCTGAAATGTGGGGTGGGGTGAGACTGGGGAGCTCGGTTTTCCGGCCTCTGTGCCCTGAGCTGGCTGGACAGCAGACACTGGGGCCACCAGCCAGACATAGGGGCCAGGAAACAGCAAATAATCTTTGTCTGCTGTCATAACTTAAATAAAGTACTTGAGTCTACTTAGCCTAGAGGAAAATATGTGGTTCTTAGTTTTTATATTTAAAGATAGCACAAAGAATTTCTTGTGTGTGGCCTTATGGTCCGATCCATCTCTATCTTCTAATAAAATGCATTTCTGTAACAGCCGAGGCAATTAATCACTTAAACAGAATTGGATTACAATCTCCATTACTAGAAAATCTTTAAAGTCAGGCTTGCTATCTCTGAAAAAGATCTCAAGCTATCGAGCCATTCTTTGCCCTGCTTTATGCAAAGGTCAGACTGGATGTTCGTAATGGCCTCTTCTAATGTCAAAAATCAGTCTCTGACCCTTGTAATGCCACTCACTGATTTCAGACAGAATTGCACTGGATTTATTGACCCTTCTCATTAGGAATGAAGATTGTCTACAGAGACTCCTATGTGATTTCATAACTCCAGGTACATGTCTATTGAGCTCATTATGTAAATGCTGATGTCTTTAGTCGGTCTTGAATTTCAGAGGAGTTTGCAGAGCACGGCACAAACCAGAAATTGCTAGGACATTGCAAGACTGAACTCTGTATTCAGTCTCCAGAGGTAACCACATATGTCAATAGGAGCAACATAATGATAAACTATGAGGCTCTGTAGGTATGTTTTAAATCCTGAAACATATATGGTATTTTTCTATGTAGTGAATTTACATTTCCTGGGGATTTCTTGCTTCCAAGTGCAGGTATATTATTGACTTTGATATGTGTCTTCAG